>NC_044984.1:36450911-36750911 GCF_008728515.1 Papio anubis
TAATAGTTCTATTTTATTAGTAGTTATTGTTGTTTATCTCTTACTGTGCCTAATCTATAAATTAAACTTTATCATAGATATGTATGTATAGGAAAAAACATAATCTATATAAAATTAGGTGCCCTCTGTGGTTTCAGGCATCCGCTGGGGTTCTTGGAATACATCCCCCATGGATAAGGGGGCACTACTGTGTACACTATTTCCATTGTTTTCTGTTCCTTTCAACATTATAATCCTCTACCTACGATTTTTTGTCTTGCCTTAAGAATACTTTTTCTTACTTTCTTTAGTGTATATCTGCTGTCAAATAATTACTTTGTTTTTATTTATCTAAAAAATGTATTTTGTCTTTTTTGGAGTTGTTTTTGGAATTTTTGTTGCTTTCGTTGTTGCTGTCTGCTTTGCATATAGAATTCTTTCAGCACTTTGTAAATATTTTATTATCACATATTTTCCATTGGTTCTACTGAGATGACAACTATCAACCTAAATGTTGCTGCATTGAAGGCAATCTGTTGCTTTCTTTTTCTTATTTTCTGTTAAGATTTTTGTATTTGTCAGTTGGGGGAAAAGTCTCATCCGTTATCTTTTGAAATATTGCTCTGTCTGATCATTTCTCTCTTTTCCCGCTGAGTCTCCAATCACATAAACATGACACCTTTTCACCCTCGCCTGTATCTCCTAATCCTTTCTTCTGTATTTTCCATCCTTGTGTTTCTCTTTGCTTTATTCTTGATATTCTTCTCACCTATATTCCCGTCCATTAAATCTCTCCTCAGTTACTTCTAGTCTGCTATTTCTCCGTCTTTATGCACTTAATTTTGGTTTTTACGTTTTGTAGTATTAGAATTGGCATTTAATTCTTTTCTGTGGTTTCCAATTCTCTAAAAAAAAGTTGATTCCGTATTTTGTCATCAATTAAAGGCACATATATTTTTAAACATGCATTTAATAAACTCAGTGCTCCAATATCTAAAGCCAATATTTATCTATTTTTGTTGTTTGTTGTTTCTATTTAGTTCTTTCACGATTTATTGTCATCCTGCATGGCTGATTTTTTTCTGTTGTATACCAGACATTGTATTTGTAAAATTATTTATAAAATTCACTTAAGTCCAAAAATTTGGTGATTGTTCTTTAGAGAGAATATATGTTGCTTGTGTCAATTGTTTGCGGGTTCTGGCAATCTGAGCCCACCTCTTTTTAGTTTAGAATTAGACCGGATTTGCAGAGAATCCAGGCTTTCTCAGGTTTAATTCTGATCTGTTTTTTATTCTTGGAATGCAACCCTATGGGATATGGGTCAGGATTTTCACTAGGGCCCTTTTGCCTTTTTTCCAGATCTGAATTCAAATTCTTATTTTCTTTGAAGGCTATCCAGAGCAGCAGCCAGGCTCCCAGACTCTGATTTCCTTTTTCTAGAAGCAACAACTCACCTCCTTTCAAAGAAGGCAGCCTCAAACAGAGACCTCAGTTCCCCAGGACTTGGTCCTTCCTCCATTCTAGCTTGATTTAACTCTATTCTCTTCATGGCTCTCTGACATCTTCACTGATAACATTGTAATTGCCCTTTGGAGTTTTTCAGCCCAGGGGAGGCTGGAGCCTGCTCCCCTCAACAGGTCATAAGCAGAAAGCACCATCGTAACATCACTGACAGTGGGAGCTGAAGATGAGGAGTTCTCCAATTTTCTTTGACAATGTAAAGCCATGTTTTCCTTTGTCTTCAGTGGAAGAATCTCCTAAATTATTTCACACACCATTAACAGAAGTAGAAGTCAACTTATTTATGGTTTATGCCTTTTTGGTTCCTTTTGTTACAACATTTAGGTTTCAGACTAAGAGAACAGTTACATATTTCACCCAATAATTACATTTCTTGAGAAAAAATGATATGCTTCATAATATTTATTGTAGCATTTTTACATGGCAGGATAATATACTGCGGCATGGATGTGAGCCTTATTCTCTGAGAACTTAAAAGAATAACATTTTCTTTCTTTTCCTCTTTCACACAAAGGACATGCATGCCTGTATTTTATAAATTCTAATCTCTTCTTGGGGTGGAGCTCCATGGGGCTTAACAAGCCCTTTTTCGTCTTTTTATTTCGGAAGCTTCCCTAAAGTCATCCCCCACCGAAGCCTTGGTTTGAGAGGTCTTGGTTTATACAAGAAATAAATTAAAATTGTCTGGCAGAGGATGGGAATGGAAGCTGGAATCACCAGGAAATGGAGTTAATCCTAGGAGACGTCCAGGGCAGGTTTGGGTTTGAGGTTTTTTGGGTGGGCAAAGTAATTGAGTATAGTGTGAAAACCATGCACAGGGCTGAGTATAGTCCTCAAGAAGTGACAAAAACCTGGGGGGAAGCAAAAGAAAGGTAGTGATTACACGTCAGAGCTGCCACCAATGGGCAGGGCTTTCATGAATGGGCTTTACTGCTGCTATTCGGAGCTACCATAACTATAAGACAGTGAGGACCAGCCCTCCATATTGGATTATAAATAAAACAAAAGGAACAAAAGTGGGATGAAATTAAGGAGCTGGTTTCCCACTTTCTTGAGTCATATAGGCCCCAGGTTTCTGGTAAAACCAGTCAAAGAGACAGATGCTGTTTCAAAAAGGGCTGAGATTGGATTTCTCATTAACCTTCACAGGTGGGAGCCCTAGCCATATTTAATTTGATTCAGAAAAATAAAGAAACATGACCTTTCTTGCACTGGAGTGTCATGAAACCATTCATTTAGGTTAGACTCATAATAGTAAAATATAGAAAACAACCTAAATGTCAGACAGCAGGGCAAAGAGCAGTCATGATATATCAACTCTACAAAATTGTATGTGGCTATTAGAAACTATAACTATTCAGAGTATTTAGCAGTAAAAGGAATGTTTTGTAACATTTTCAATGCAAAGATAAAGCAACATTTCATCTATTTAGAATAGCAATTTTTGAGAAATTGTGTACAAATAAAGATGAAGTCTGGAATAAAATAGAAAAGCATGAAGATCTGATACTTTGGGTGACATATTTTGGGTAAATATTTCTTTTATGCTTCACTTAGTTTTACTATTATTGTTATAATATTTTTAGCCCAAAGTTAAGTGATTTTTATTTTTTAATGATACATGATCAATTCATTTGCAAAGATTCAGTACAGCTCAATTCTATTATATGGTTGATCATTAATCATTCATTTACTCAATAAATGTTTATTGAGTAAACATTGTAACACTTACAAAGGCACCTAACACAATGGTAGGTGATATTATTACAGTGGCAAATAAAACAGAGCAAATCCCACATCAACTACGTGGTGAGAGATGGATAGACCTAAACAAAAGCACAAATATGTAAATCAAACTTTTAACTCTCTTATTCAAATTACTCCTTGGTAAGAATGAGTGGTGTATAACCCTCTTCAGGTAACTTTGGAATTTAAAATTTATTTAAGCTGAGGTTTGAAGAATGGGGAGCCAGGTGAATAGGAGAGGGAAAACACAGCCTTAATGGAGATGCACCAGGAAGTATCAGGCCCTAAACACTGGAGACTCAGAAGGGTGGGAGGGTGGGAGTGGGGTGAGGGATGAGAAATCACTTAATGGGTACAATGTACACTATTCAAAGCCAAAACCTCACAAATCCACAATATATCCATGTAACAAAAATGCACTTGCGCCCCCTAAATCTATAAATATACATATTTTAAAACTTTTTAAAGAAAGTATCCAGCCCCATTTTGAAACTAGCAGAAGGAGCAGAGCACAATGAGAAAATGGGAGCTGCTTACTGGATAACATTTCAGTGGTATGCATCACGTTTTTGCTAATTAAATATTAGTTGAAGTGTAACCTCCATGACCCTGCACTCAGACAATTCTACTTTCCCTTTCATCTGTAAACTGGTCATTGAAAGAGAGTTTAATAACAGAACTATGTGTAGGGACTCATAAATACAGTAGACAGGGAGTCACAAGGGACAGTGCAGAACTCCAGGACAAGTAGCAGCAGAAGCTGTAGTTAACTCCAAGCCTGAAGAAGTCCAGGAAAGAGCAACTTCCAGAACCTGGAGTGAGCACCTTATGGAGAGGGCCACCTGAAAGGGGCTGTGTCCCTAGGGTCCCGGACACAACCAACTTGAAGCAACCCCAAAGGGAGGGAATAACTACTTTCACTTTCTGCTCTTTCCTCCCTCTAATCTCCTGTTGTCCTCCAGTGGGCAAACCCAACCAGAAGCCAGAAGACAAGTGACAACCAAGATATATGCCAGGCAGGCAAGTCTCCATGGCACAAAGCAGTGGGGAGAAGGATAAAGAGTGCATCTGGAAAGGCAAATGGAAGATGCCCAGCATAGATAGTAAGTTGACTCAACTTGACTTCTTGGTTTTGCTGTTTGATAAAGAACCTGAAGAAAATGGCCCAGCAGCCATGAAGCCAAGCTCCAGAAGAGTCACTGTCATTGAATCCTTTGCTGGCCACATCCAATCCAAGGTCTAACTGGTCGCTACTGATTTCAGAGGTGAAAGATCAGAGAGAGGCGGTCGTTGTCACCTCTACTTTTTCTTTCCTTGGAACACATTACATTGATTTCTATTCTATGAACTAACTCCATTCAATTGACCCGCATGGTAGGTTGGGGAGAATTAGGATAAACTGATGCCCTCAACTTATCCTTCCAACAGAGGGCTCACTGGAGCACTCTGAAGTTCTCTTTACTCCTAAACTTGGGGACATAAATATCTTTAGTTTTTGCTATCTTCTTAACAGTCCTCCTCTCAACTACCATGGATGCATTTTCCCTTCATCTTTACTTACATAGATTGCAAAAGGTTTTTGCTAGTTCATACCAGGGTACAAAAAAAGCCCATTCAGCTTTGAATGTCAAAAATTAAATGATTATATCAGTTTATATTAAAAATGTATCTAATTTTAATGTACTCAAATGAGTTGGCAATAAACATGATCCCTATACCCCTTGTGGAAAAACACAAGAACAATCCCACAGTAACTGCCATTGTGCCCCCAGAAAAAAAAATAAAATAAAATACTCATTCCCCATAACTAAAGGAAGAATTTGACTCCTTGAATAGAGTTTTCAGAATTAGTCAGACTGCTGGATCCCTGAAGAGAATTTGCAAAATACTCACAGAGCCACATTCAAAAAACAGGTCCCGTCTTATAATGAGCAATGATTTCTTAAATAAGACACAAAAAGCACTACCACAGAAAGAAAATATCGATAAATTTTATCTCATTAAATAACTTCCATTATTGACAGATACTATTAAAAGACTAGAAAGACAGGCAATATAGACTAAGAAAAAAATATTGGCAATACACATAGCTGACAAAAGACTTGCATCTAGAATAGACAAAGAACTTCACACATTAATATGAAGGAGATTAAACAATAAAATTTTTCAAAACATGTACTATAAAGATAATAACCAAAAAACCTAAAATGACCAACAAACATATGAAAAGGGGCTAAACAACAATACTTGTCAGGAAATGTTCCCTAAACAGAATTCAGGAATATACCTCCAATTTCTCATCAAAATGGCTACATTTTAAAAAGAATAACAGTACCAAATATTGGCGAGGATTTGGAACGACTTGAACTCTCTTACGGTACTGGTGGGAATGTATACCACAGCAATCACTTTGGAAAACTGGCAGTATTCATGAAAGCTAGCATATGCCTGCCCTGTGATTCTAGTAGTCCCAGACCAAAGTATATATTCAAGAGAAATTACTGTGTATATCCATCAAAAGGCAAATTCAATAATATCCATAGCAGCTTTATTCATAGTAACCTCAAACTGAAAACAACTCAAATGTCCAACAAGAGAATGGATAAATGAGCTCTGGCATTTTCATATACTGGAATGCTACTTGGGAATAAAAGGAAGTAAGCTGTTACATGCAACAAGGTGGACGGATGGCACAGACATTATATCAAGTGAAAGAAAACACAAAAGGTCATATAGCATAGGATTCGTTTATATGAAGTTGAAGCAAAGGCAAAACTAGTCGATGCCAACAGAAGTCAGTATACTGGTTATCTCTGGGGCTGGGAGTATTAACTGGAAAAAAAAAACACAGAGAAACTTCTGGAATGCAGGAAATGTTCTCTATCTACATGGATTGATCATGATGGGTTGTATACATATGTAAAAGTGCATAGAGCCATATACTTAAGATCAGAGCACTTTTTGTCTATTGCTATGTGTATGTTATACTTCAATTTTAAAGAGTGAAACACAGGATCGGGTCCCACTCCCTGAATTTCCTCAGTCGGGACAGCCTCATGTGGATATAGCAAAATTAAAATGAATGCACTTTGTAGTTCCCTGGGGTGAAACTCTAACATGACAGACCACCACAAATTCCAAGGGTAATTGAACTGACTCAATACTCTCTCATAATGAAATTCTGCAAGTTTGGATTTAGCTGAGAGCACAGAGAGACTCCAAAGGAGCTGTTAAGAAGGATGACTGAACAAGCTGTTATATTCCTTTTTGAACATATTTTTTAATGAAATAGGTGCTTTAATACCTATCTTTAAATGAAATAGGTATTTAAATACACCAGTTAGGTAGGTCAATGGAGATCCATTATTGACTAATAAACTAAATCAAGGACTCTACAATGGGAAAGGATAAGAAAAAAATTTTTGAAGGTGCTTTGTGCTCATTTGCAGCCAAATTCAATAGCTTTCATGCAGAAACCCAGGGGAGTTTTTATTGAATTCAATCCTTGAATTGTTTCTAGCTAACGGGCTCACTTCTATTTACAGCATTATTTTCTATTAAAGGACAAGCCTGGAAAGTCAAAGAATTTAGAGCTACTGTTTTACTTGAATAATCAACACTTCCTAGGCTGCCTTTATCGTTCTGTTTTAAAAGGATGAAAATCAAACTGACTGCTTTTTATCAGCTAAGCTGAAACCTTCCAGAAGCAGGGATTTACATAAATATATATAGATGGTAACTATAAAAATGTAATCAGCCGTGAGAGGAAGCCAGTTATGGTCATATGATGGAAACTACTAGAATCAGGGGTTTCCTCATGCTGAAAGATGGTAAAAATGAAACTTGGTTATAAACTCAGCACTCCTCCAAGACAGTGGATCTTACTTGAAGACATTTTGACTTAATAATGCAAGCAAAATATTGGACTTAACTTACCTCCTAAATACTGAAACAAGTTTGATTTACATAAACAAAACTCAGAGTAAATCCCCTCTAGTCATTCACCAATGTAGCAAAAATTTTAAACAAAAATTCAAACAAGATTTCATTTTTGCCCAAATCTGTCACCTTCCCACTGAAAGCTAAAAGCTGTCAAAAATCTCATCCCTGAACATTTCCTTTGAGGGACTTATCTAGGTCTTTATATCAACACCTTCTTCTTATTTTTAAGGGAATTATGCCATTATAAACTGCAATCAAACTATGGGTTTAAGTGACATTTCAGAAGGAATATTCAAAATGCCAAAGTGGGCATGTATCAGGACTTCAAATTCTGTTTTTAGAACATAGAATAGTTTTTACTTAGTTAGCTGTCAAAGCTAGAACTAAAATATAGATCTGATAATTCCCAGACTATGGCTTTCTCTACAACCACAATGACCCTTCCCCCAAATGTCTCCACCATCGACCCTGAAATTTCTGCCATGTTGAAATGCAAAGAGTATCTGCAGTAAGGAATTTATTGAGGCATTGCCCAATGTTACACCCTGATCAACTTCAGGAAAGCAAATGGTTCTTGGGGCATTAAAATCTATTGTCTTCCAAGAGTGGGTGTCTGAGCCTGGGCAGAGTTGAGAGTAGCTGCTATTAGGAAGGTGAACAAGTAGCTCCATTGCCTGAGGAAGGAGGTGCAATCAGATATTTTTGTATTTTGAGGATCCAAAAAGAGATACCACCAGACCCTCATGGACTAGAGTGGAAGGATAAGTAGCTGAGCTCTGGTGGATCCTGGCCTGTGCTTTGAAGCCAGAGTATGACTATGGTTCTGAAGGTTCTGTGTACATGAACAGAGAACTTGTGTAGTCATTGAGTTTGTGACAGTAGCTATACTAGAAGGCCCAGCTTGACGCTACACTGTATCCTGGTTATGTTATTATTAAATACTATTGCAAGACTATCATTGTTATTATTTTTACCACTGCTGCTTGTTCTAGACAATCTTTCATCAACACAGAATCACTATCATTTTCTTCTAAGATCTCAGGAGAGCAAGCAAGAACTACATTTTCCAAAATCCCTTCCCTATATGGTTTAAGGTTAGCATCTGCTAATGAGAGACACTTACATGGGACTTCAGAGGTAGAAAGAAGTCACTGTTCTCCAGAGACAACTGCAAGCAGATGTGAGCTTCTTTAAGCAGCTTCTAGAAAACCTTTTAGGAACCGCCCTTTCCAATGTTTCAGATTGTTAACCATGCTAGAGACTTCCTTGACCTTTGTTCTCAGAGACTTTCTAAACATTGCATAAGATTTTGCTTTCCTTATGAAAATCTTTTGTATTTGAATGCATATAGTGTCTTATGTTTTATTTGACATTTCAAGGTTGTGAAATGGACTTCTGTAACATTGTGGGATGTTGATTTTTCTTTATGAAACAATTATACCTTCAAATTTCGTCATTTGCAGTAGTTATGTTCTCTGACGTCTCCATGAACAAGGAGTTAGCAAATACTAAACAATTGCTCCTAGGAGAAATACGGGATTAGGTTCCTGTGAGTCTCTGGTCACATTTGCATCAAACAATCAATAGATAAGCTCGTTTTATGTGTGTTTCTGCTTTAAAATATATTACTTAGTATACATCATTGTTCAATTAACATTTAACTCATGGCAACAGCACTATCATTCATGCCTAGACGAAACTTATCTAACACAAATTTTCTCCAGAAGGCATATCACGGGCTTAGGAACACTACACAGCACTTCAGCACTACAGAGGAGGCTGATAAACGGCAAAGTCACCAAAAAAAAGTACAAAACTGCCACAGAAAAAAAGTGGTACTATAAAGATGATTTGTTTATAGTATGAGAGCTCAAACAAAAAGTCAGAATGTCATCTTGTTCAGTCTCAGCTAGGAAGGCGTGTTTCAGGTGGCTCACACTTTTTATTGCTTTGTGCATGTTCAGAAATAATTGTGAAAGCACCACAACTATTGATTTGGGTGTTACAAATAAATTTTAGCAATTAGGTGAATTGGCAGCTATGGAATCTGCAAATAATCAGAATCAACTCTTTGAGAAATTAAATGCCTTCCTATATTGACACATTCAAGCAGTGATAGAATTAGGACCAGAATTGGTGACTTCTGCTTCCAAATCTATGTGCACTCTAGGCAATTTTGACATGTATTTTTTCTCCTATTTTTATTTGCATCCTGCTGAGCCAAAAAGCAGCACTTACTGTTTCTAGCTTTAAGAAATGAATTCATAGCAAAATTACTCTGGGAATAAACAAATAAAAGAAGGTCACTCAAGGCCATTCACTGGGAAAGCATGTGGACAGCAATCAGCAATGCCACAGATCTGAGGCAGCTTTTTCACTGTTCAATCAATGAATGAACAAGGAAATTACAAATTAGTAGGAGTAAGTTCATGCCAATAATCCATTTATAGGTATCCAGTTTATTCTACTACTAAAAGATGTACATGCATAAGCAGTTTCCCCAGCAAATGGAGAGAGAGTAGGCCAGAAATTCCCCAAGCCCACCAAGAGAAAAGACTGGTGGACTGTGGTTCTCCTTCATACCACATGTAATTAATCTATACATTATTCGCTACAGGGCCTAAAGCAGGACCACAATGTCACTCACCTTTTCTTCTAGTTCTTATGATCCACTCCCCTACAATCAAAATAAAACTTCAGTGTTTTTTATCAACTAGTAACATGGTGGTTAAGAACACATTTATTATTTTTGCATCTCTATTCTGTGGAATTTCAGAGAGCTATTTTAATGTTTTGGGGTCAATTGCACATATAAAGTATTTAGAACAAATTGCATTCCAGATCTCTGATACTTGAATACTAAAGGAGATCCTGTCTATCCAGCTAAAAGCATTTAAAACCTGTGAAATGCAATGGGATGAATCTGTCCAGAACCAAAAGCAAACCTATATTTATAGCAGCTGATTTATTTGGTTGATGTACAGTATGTACTGTGGTTTATAATTTTTAAGGCATGTGAACTGAGACACATTGGATATTACAGAAAGAGTGAGTTGATGATTTACAAGACTTCATATCAGGCCTATTGACCTTCTCAATAAGAAAGGTTGGTGGTCGCAACAGCACTGAAAAATGCAGCCCTCGAGACTCAATTTAATGTAGAATAAACTCTTTAACAACCAGCAAGATGGCCATATCAGCTGCCCCATCTGCAGATTATGCTGCTGCTGTAAAAAGCACATTTTTAAGAACAAAATGCATAGGCTTTATTTTTGAAAACATATGTTTCACCCTCCAAACACACCAGCACTTTCTCCCACATAAGCACCCTTGCATGATAAGAATACCAGGTTTCACAACAACAAAAAAATGTGAGGAGGGAAAAGACCACACCCCACCATCAAAAGAATGCCTGCAGCTATTTGTTTAGTGTTCTTCTAAAAATTAATCATGCACAACAAAACAAAAATGTAACTGTGTGCCCGTTATTCTAGTTAAATACCTTTCTCTCATCCTCAATGCAAATGATATTAGTCCATGTACAAGCCAATACAGTCAATCAATAGACTTAGCAATTGGTGATACTTCATGTTAACACCCTCCCTCTGAAACTGATCTTTTGAGAACTAGATGCTTCACTTAATTACCAGAGTCATATGTCAAGGGAATTCCCAAAATAGTCATGCTAAGCATAGTAACTCAAACATAGTAAGTCAAGGTAAATAAATAAATAAATAAATAAATAAGTAAATTCTGAATGTGCTTTTCTATTAGCACAGACTTTCTGGGAAATTGTTTACCTCTTACCACTGAAAATGAAAGAACAAAGGATACAAATTGCTTGATATTTGGCTCTGTTTTTTGTTTTTTTAATTTTCTCTTAATATTCCATAAGCAATTAGCTGAAATCACTCAGGGGAAAAAAAAATAAAGCAGGATAAGACATTGTTGAAAAAGCAAGCTTTAAAAACAAAAAATATTTGTGTTTATGAAACCTGATCTTACTCAGCAGTCGAGACTCTATCTATAAAACAGTAAAACAATGGGATGCAAAGTGAAAATCTTAAACAATAGATATGGCAGTCTATTATCTGCCAGGCAATTAGTTTGATTGAGTTTTCCTACTGTGCCAATTGTTTTGATGATAGAAACAAAAAATAGAATTTCATCTCACAGTTTTTCTTTTATTTGTAAACCCTCCCAAATATAACTGTCTCTTAAAACCCAAGCTGTTGTATAATGTCATCTATTTGTGTCACTGTCTTCCTATGACTTTGTGAAGTCTTTGACAGCATGACCATTTCTTAGTAATCTTTGCATTCTCCAAATCTGGTATAGTATCTGGCACATAATAATCATTCAATAAATACATTTTGAATTGAATTAACTGTACATGTGCATGTCCTTTAAATACTAATAGTCTTCAGTAGCCAAACACTGATCATCATCAAAGGGTTTCTGAAACCCAAGTGTCCTTTTAAAAGTATCCAGTAAGCAAAAATCTAACCAATATTTAATCATTTGACATATATTGATGGAGCAACTACTGTTTGAAATCATCTTAGTTGGCCATTTGAGGGTTTAAAAAACCTTAAAATGTAGTTTTTGTTTTCAAAATTTATCCTTGCCTTTACTCAGAGCAGGGATATAAAGTTTAAAATCTAGTAAGGTAAAGAACACAAAGACATGAAAGTCACACAAGAATGCATGAATCATGTCTGGTGAAGAGTACAGGTAAGCATCACCAAGGAGCACAGATAAAGAAGGCATTTCTTTAGGCTGAAGACTGGGGGACTAGAAATAAAACAGGTAGCAAGTGGGATTTGATGTAAGTCATAAGGGGCAAATTTGCTATACCTACTAAAGAAAAGAAAGAGATAAGTCATTTGAAGGAATGTTATATCACCTCACCAACTTCCCTTTCCCCTTTGTGCCCATTTTTCATCAGGCCTGAAATGGAATGGCAGAAGGAGAGTATAACACCATGGTAAGGATGTAGGTGAAAAATGTATGCTGTGCTGGGTATGTGGATTCTCCTTCGACCATCGCACTGGTATAAAATGTCCATCATGGCACTGCCTTCATGATCTCCAACTTCACAATCTCCAGCTGCGGGATTGGAGAAGCGCTCTCTCTGTGCTTGCTGGAGCTGGGCTTCTTTCAGCATTGTCCTGTAGCTCCCTGAGAGGTCTTCTAAGGTCTACTTAAGCTTCCAGAAAGGCAAATAACATAAAATGTGACATTTTGAAAGATAAAGTATATGCATTCTAAAAGTGTTTGATTACAGTTTGGACAAAAGCAGGCTGGCAAATACATTCATAATACATCCTATGATACAATTTTACAGAACATTTTTTGAATTGGGCACAGAAAACATTTTCTTCCCAATTCGACTGCCTTAAATCAATCTGTCTCTCCTCCCCTCTCTCTGTGTCTGCTCCCTCTCTCTCTTCCTCCCCCGCAACCTCCCTGTACCTCATACACACACACACACACACACACACACTCACAGTCACACAAACACATCCAGATTTCCTGGAAAGAACATCCAAGGATCTTCTACAAATTATTAAGAATCCTTAATGACATAGTAATCAAAAAAAAAATGGCAGGAAAAGTGGGAAGGGCATTTGATTACTTTTTAGAATGGTAATCTCCAAAATATTTTAAGTCCTGTGCAAGTGCACTAACTGATATTTAAATAAATGTTTAAAAGCTCTTAACTTGAATTTCATCTATGATGGCTCTTCTACCCAAAGAAGCCAGGTCAATTTTCATGATGCACATTACTAGACATTCCTTCTGGGATAGTCTGGCCTGATTTTACTTAATTACCTGATCCTGAGTTTGAAACGAAGTTACCTTAAAATAGCGCCTTGAAGTAGCACTAATGATAGAGGGTAAACCCATTCCAAAAGGGGCCTGACAGCATAAACGGCTTTGAAGTCTCCTGTTCCACTCTCAAATTTCTTGCTTATTTTAATACAAAATCAATTTTCACTAGAGCTTGGGGGGAAAATGTTCCTTAGGATGTGTTCTAGTCAACCTTGCATACTGAGATACCCTAGTGTTTTGTGGTCACCCCAAGAGCAAGATCAACCTTTCTCCCTAAATTGGCTAGGATGCTGAGAAAGATGACACCACCTCTCATTAATAGGGTGTCAAATGTTGATCATTCACATAAAAAGGCTTTCTGGGGAGAGCAGGGCAGCTGGTGTCCAAAATGATTTTAACGAAGGAAAGGGTGAGTGATTTGGGGTTTTCCTGTGGTTAGGGAATGGGGCCAGGTGAAGGTTTCCACCTGAAATTTAGGTCTTTGATGGTGTGAACTTCTGACTGACCCAAGAGAAGGAGAATGGGGGCTTTCTTATCTGCCAGATTCAGAGCAAGAGAGGAGGAAGGAATGGTGAGTCTTAAAGGATATCAACAGTCAACAGTCAGGTATCAAAAATGGAGTCAGATTCTTCATTAAAATTCACCCTGAGGTTTGATGGATGATGGAAATGTGTCACATCTCATTTATTTGAATTGGAACTGGCTTAAGAAAGCCATTGTTGTGTTCTCTGAAGCCTGTGGCCGGAGGTCAGGAAAAGTCCAGCACTGTGTATTTTTAGGAGTGAAGTGACTGCCTTTGGGGATGAGTTTCCCACTGCTGCTACAACCAATTGCCACAAACTTAATGGCTTTTAAAAATTCCACAAATGTATAACCTTATAGTTCTGGAGATCAGAAGTCCAAAATCAGTCTCACTGGGCTAAAATCAAGATGTTAGCAGGGATGGTTCCTTTTGGAGGCCCTAGGTAAGAGTCAGTTTCCTTGCCTCTTCTAGCTTCTAGAGGTTGCCTGTGTTCCCTGGCCTTGCCCCCTCCCTTTACCTTCAAAGCCAGCACTGCAGCCCCAGCAAATCTCTCCCTGACTCTGACCTCCTCTTCCATCTCCACATCTTTTTCCCTAACTCTGAACTTCTCACCTCCCTTTTATAAGGACCCTTTTGATTATATTGGTTCCATGGGTAGTTAAGGATAATCTTCCCATTTCAACATTTGAAAATTAATCACATCAACAATGTCCCTTCTATCAGGTAACATATTCACAGATTCTGGGATTTAGAATGTGTACATTTGTAGAAGACCATAATTCAGCCTAGTATACTTCATAACCATCAATCATGTCTTGAAACTCAAAGGGGCTAAAAAGTGTTCTGTTGAGGCTTTGTATTTTGGCTTTAATATATGCAGACACATGTGTAACTTTAACTTATATTTGGGGTATCTGTGAGACAAGAAACTTTTAGAGGTTTTTTTTTTACCTCAAAAAGGGAGGGCCTTGGATATGGAATTGTTGTTGTTGATGCTTGTCAGATTGGACAACCAGATTATTCTCAATTGTTCAAAAGTCTAAAATTGCACAGGTAGAGCTGATTGTTGGCAGGGTATCCTCTGGTGCAGTGGTCTCCAACCTTTTTGGCACCAGGGACCAGTTTCATGGAAGACAATTTTTCCACAGATGGAGGGAGAGGATGGTTTTGGGGTGATTCAAGCACATTACATTTATTGTGCACTTTATTTCTATTATTATTACATTGTAATATATAATGAAATAATTACACAACTTACCATAATGTAGAATCAGGGGGAGCCCTGAGCTTGTTTTCCTGCAACTAGATGCAACTAGATGGTCCCATGTGGGGGTGATGGGAGACAGTGACAGATCATCAGGCATTAGATTCTCATAAGGAGCACGCAACTTAGATCTCTCACATGTGCAGTTCACAGTATGGTTCATGCTCCTATGAGAATCTAATGCCACTGCTGATCTGATAGGAGGCGGAGCTCAGCTTTACTCACTGACCCGCTGGTCACCTCCTGCTGTGCGGCCTGATTCCTTATGGTTACCAGTCTGTGGCCTGGGGGTTGGGGCCACTTCTCTAGTACTAGGGTAATTTCCTGAAGTCAGGCAACTGTGCTGACCTTTGGGTCTTGTCCTTGGACAGGGAGGTCCCAGTTAGGGGGTGGACAGCAACAGGTGGCCAACAGGCTCCACTGTAAGTGATAGCATTGCTACTACTATCACTGGAACTACCATCCAGTGGCATAACCATTCAAAAGTGTACAAACTCCCTTTCTGATTATCCTGTTGGTCCCAAGGGCTTCCCAGGTAACCAATGGGTCCAGGAGAGGAGTGACCTCCTTTTGTGCCATTGTACCTATCAAGGAACTGAAGATGGGGGAAGTCATTTACTCCTGTAAGTTGAATATGCCAGGAGACCCAGAATTTACTCTAATCTGTAAATCTCATTTTTATTTCAATGAGAAGGGCTTTGTGGCCATGACAGCCTCTATGACACAAGACATAATGGGCAGTTGGCTGCAGAGAGTGACAGGAACCATGGGAGCCTCCATTTCCAGAAGGGCCTAGTACATGGCCAAGAGGTGTCATTCCAGCAGTGTGTTATGTAGTCTGAAAGGGCAGTTTCTTGCACCCATGAACAACCTATGGCCTTCATGGTTGTCCAGAGACTCCAGGAGCCTTGAAAGAAGCTTCCCAAAATATCTACAGGGAAGGAATCTCTGGGGAGCACTAGTGAATGTACTGCAATTTGGATAGATTTTAGAGCCTTTTATTGCAGGGGATCCCAGTCAAAATGGGCTGATTTATAAGTAACAGTATAAAAGGGCTTAAGCAGAACTTGTAAATGCGAAATATACTGCCTTTAAAACCCCCGAAGACCTAAAAATTGTTGGGCCTGTTTTCACATTGAAAATGCTAGGATGGACAAGAATTTTCTCTTTGTTTAATTTTAATTAGTTCAATATTATTTTTAAAGATGGGATCTCACTATGTGCCCAGGCTGGAGTGTGGTGACTATTCACAGGTGTGCCATCATAAAGCACTGCAGCCTCCAATCCTGGCCTCAAGTGACCCTCCTGCTTCAGCTCCTGAGACAACAGACACACGGCACCATACCCAGCAAGAGTGGCCTCTTAACAGTGTTAGGGATGGAACATGGAGCATGTCAGGGGTGACCAATAATTAGTTGGAATTTTACTGAGCTGTCCAAATTTTGTACTTTATGTAAATCAATGGCCCATCCCTTTTTATGAGAGTTCCTTTGTGAGTATTTGTAGGTCTGGTATGAGTGTGCTAAATGATTCTCCTTGGAGGAGAATGTCATCAGTATGATGTCATACCTGCATGCCTGGAGTAATTGAATAGGGTTGAACTCTTGCCAACGATGATTGTGCACAATGGAGGTCCGTTGATATGCCCTATGAGTAACCAGGTAAGGACGTATTATGTGCCTTCAAAAGTGAAGACAATCTGTGGTGAAGAGGCTGTTCAAATAGGCACTAAATAGAACCATATCAGCCAAATCTACAATAGTGAAATATTTTTCAGTTGCTGATTGGATGGACTCAGTAATTTTAATAATATTAGGTCTGGGAGTCTTAATCATGATATCATAGCATTAAGGCTGTGGTTAACGCTATGGGTAACATTCCTTTTATCCAATGTTATCTACTACTGGGTAACACTCAATTTTCATCAGTTTTGAGCACTGGTCAAGTTGGGCTATTAAAGAAGAAGAAAGTAGGAATGATGTCTCCTTCCTTCAGTAGGTATTGTATGATGGGTCTTTATTCCTGTAGTTCTTGTTTGAACACATGGGTCATATTAACTATTTTAACTGACAGAGGAGACAACAAGGGTAGATATGCAGGTTCCATTTTGTTAATCCGATTGTTAGTACCAAAGACTTATTTTTATTTCAGTTTATTACTCAACGCATCAAATCATTCATGCCCAGATGCTCACTAAGGGATATTTTAAGACAATAGGCAAATGAAGCAAAATAATAGTTTCAGTGGTTAAGGTGAGGCATACCCGTTTACCTTTGCTTTATGCCTTCTCTTTAAAGTCTGTACCGTGACAGGGTGCCTTGTTTAATGCAATTTCCAGGTATAACTGTAATTTGAACCCTGGAATCAATTAAGGCCATGAAAGTTTGTCAATTGGCACATGTCAGCAGATGTTAAGGTTAATTTAAAACCATATTGTAGAGGTACAAAAACCTATTGGCATCCTTTTCATCTATTTTAGTTTTTGTTTCCTTCCCTTTTATCAAAGTTTTTGTTCTGTCTTATTCGAATGGTTACTGGATATACTTTGCAAGAGAGGGAGGGTCCTTCCTACCCTACTCACATTTATAAATGTCTTCCTCCAGAGAGTCCCAAATTAGTGTCATCACAGTTATGGGCCTTCTTCGTGGCAATTATTGCTTTCCTTGGTTTAGGGAATCTAACCTTAAGTTGGGTTTGAATTAACCCCTTGTCATGTTGACAAGTTGCAACACTTGATTAAACCCAGTCTTTGCCAATCCATTTTACAATTTCATAGTTGTTCAATAGGGCAATGGGGTTTTTGGGCTTCTCAAAGGCACAGAGTGAAGCATTTGGAGCTACTTTTCATAACAGTCTGTGCCAAGGGTGCGTTCTCTTAAAACCCTGAGAATTATGACCTTTTTAAATGACAGAGACATAGGTAGCAACAGCAGAATCAGCATTTTGTAGAGTCCTCATAAACCACCAGCTTTTTGGAGAGTGGACCCCAGCACTCCACCTAGTGACGACTCTTCCTCATGTCAGTGATCACCTGTTGAGCCCATAGATTGGTCATTCTCTTGAGCAGTCTGTAAAATAAGGGTCAATGCCTGCTTGAGACCATGCAACCAATGATCATAGGCAAAGAGTCATTCCCAAATCTAGTGTTGGTCACTGCTTATGCTGAAATTCAGGCACACAATTCAATCCAAGACTCATGAAGAGGTCTGAGCCACCAGGCGTGGCCCAGAGCCACCTTAAGGAAGGTGCTCACCTCATACTCCTGTCCCTAAATGACAATTATCACAATTTCCAACTTAGGTCAGTGAAATCCATGACAGAGCCTTGGTAAGAGTTGGCAAATGTAGCATAATGTTACACAGCTCAAAGCTCATGCCAGCCAGCAAGCAACAGCTAAAAGTGCAAGCTCTTCAGCAGGCAGCAGAGTCAGTTAGCAAGCCAAAAGCAGGAGAAGACCCCCAGGTGGTAGTGGTCCAGATGTTGTAGCCTAGACCACCTACTCACAGCACCAATAATTTTGTGGTTGCCCTTAGACAGCAGGATCAATCTTCCACCCAAAATTAGTTCAGATGTTGAAACTGATGATATAACACACGCTCCAAGAGGGTATGAAAAAGGTTGATTATTCTCATAATGTGGTTTTCTGGGGAGAGCAGGGCAAGCACTCAAGCTGCTCTGAAATGGCTTGGCTAGAGGGAAGGATGAGTAGCTTTGATTTGTATTATTATTGGAGAATGGGACCAGCATGAAGGTTGCCTCTCACAAGGGAGGACTTGCATAGTTTAACTTCCTACTGGTGCCAAGGGAAGGAGCTCATGAACTTTCTTACTGGCTTGTCCAAATGTGAGTCAAGAAGAGAAGAGAAAGAAATGGGCCTTGAAAGCAGTAAGTAGCTGAACAACAAAACAGAAGTCAGACTCTACTAAACCTAGCTTAAGAACTGTGATATTAAAACCTTTTTTGTTTGTTTGTTTATTCAGTAATAAAAATTTTTCCCCTCATTTTCCTGAAAAATTAATATCTAAGGGATCTATCCTTTGATTCCTAAATCTCCAGAAATATTCCTAGTGCCAGGAGCAGAGATTCAATCTCTACATGTGCAAAAGATAAATGGTTAGAAAAATATCTGAAGACTTCTGCAGATTGCAACTCAGTGATTTTAAATACCCCAAATTGATTGCCCTATGCTTAGGCTAGAATCAGGAGTCATTAGGGATTGCTTTTGCACTTTTTCCCAATCAAGAGTGAATACATTTTTTTAATTTTGAAAGGAAAGTTAGAAATAGGAAGTTGATCCAGAATCTGGACGCAAAAGAATACAAAAACTTTCAGAGAAATAATACATTTTGTTCTCATTAAAGCAATTACCCTTCTCAGGGAAAAGAAATAACTTTCCAAATTAGATGCATCAATAAACACAGAAAGTTGGTCTATAAAGAACACAAGTCATGTTTTTACGCAATCACTGACTCTGAGGGTTTCCAGCTTAATTGTTTCTGAGTTTTTTCTTCTCAGCCAGCTTAAAAGATTTCTTCACAATCAATGAGATCAACTATCTGGTCACTTTCATGTAGTTATTATGAAGGCAAAAACTATGAATTGATTACATTTTCAATCCAGTTTTGTTATGGGAGATATTTCAGTCAGAGAGACATGCTTATAAATTTTCTTTGAGAGGAAATCTGGGTGGGAAAAGAAACGACGGTGTTAGCCAATAAACGTTGCTTTTCAAACCTGCTAAGGTTCTCAGATGATTTATCACTGTTTGAAAGTTTTGGGCTATTTTATAAAGGAAAATGTATTTTCACTTGCAGTTGTGTAAAAATTTTTTCAAAGTCACATTTATAAAACTCATACCACCTGAAACAAGAAAACTAAAGTACTCTGGCCAGTCAATAGCTAATGGCCTTCACCAACAAGGAAGCCCTGAAGGATCTTCTGCTTGTCTCATTTCAAAATGTTGAATTTCACATAACAGAGATTTCCAGATGTTGCCTTCACATGTGCCTTTCAGAAAGGAATCCAACTGAGGGCGGGTATTTGAATGATGTTCATAGAAGTCTCCCCAGTATTCCTGGAGTATTCACCCCTATCTGATGAGGGAAACATGAAAAAATAGTCCTAGGAAATCAGTGACTTTGGAAGACACTATTTTAAGAGTTTCTATATCATGGCCTGTGTGGTTTGCAGAGATAAAGTGGCTCTGATCACCCACAGCCCAGTCGAGTTAAGAGGCCTGGTGAAGGGTGGAAGATACTGCAGTGAGATACTCCACGGAAGGGCAAAGGAATGTAAACCAATTCGTCACACTTCATTTTCAAATCAATGGTGAGATTTTTAAGTGAGACAGTACAGCATTTTGCAAGCGTGGTTTCTAACAGTAGCTTCAGAGAAAACTTCAACCCCTTAAAATGAGGCAGTCCCTAATATTGATCATCCACGGACAGTTCATTGATATTCCGTGGCTTACCCTTGCTAGTCTTACTCCAGGTAAAATCTATCGAAAAACTTGACCTCCAGAATTTGTGTAAAGAGGCCACTCCTTCTGGTTGAAAAAGGAAGAGCCTCCAGCCAGAAAATTAAATTAAAAAGGACATGTGAAAAATGCCTGAAGTGAGATTTTCAAGCAGATAAGCTTCCTCACTATTTCCTCTGCAAGTCCAAGTTTGGAAATCCCCTTCTTGTTCAGTAATAAATAATTATTGAGCACCTACTATGTGAATAATGTGAGGTCAGGCTCCATGGAGATACACAGATGAAGAAAACATAAAGGCAGAAGATGGTGAGTCAAAGTGGGGAGAGGAAAGAGATGTGCTCTTTTGATTCTTTTATTCAGTTCATTAGAATAATGACCCATGATCTCATGGCTATTTTTAAAAAGGTATTTACTTAATTCTATGGATTAAGGCTTAACACTGTTATTATTCATTTTGTTGCTAAAATTATTTCAGCTTTGGTCATTACAGGTTCCTTTAGGTTGGTTCCCGTGTTCTTTCAATCAGCACCCCTCCATCCCACACTCCTCTTTTTGGGTGTGAGCATTTCCCTATTTTCTGGCACCATAAGATGTTCCAGCCTCATCTTATATTTTCCTTGCACCAGCCCTGGAATGAATCACTTCTTTAAGGAGCCCAGTTTTCAAGTTTTATTTTCAGTTGAGAGATAATAATTGTATATATTCATGGAGTAAAATGTGATGTTTTGATACATGTATACATGTGATATATATATACAAACATTTTGATACATGTATACAAGGATCACATCTGGGTAATTAGCACATTCATCACCTGAAGTATTTCTTTGTGAGAAAATTACAATCCTCTCTTTTAGCTATTTTCAAATAGACATTATTATGAAGTATAGTCACCTTGCTGTGCAGTAGAGCGTCAGATCTTATTCCTCCTAACTGTAACATTGTAGTCATTGACCCATGTCCTCTCCTTTCCCTTTCCATCTCCCGTCCCCACTCTCCCAGCCTCTGGTACCTACCATTCTTTTCTCTACTTCTACAAGTTTGACTTTTTCAGATTCCATATATAAGTGAGATCATACAATATTTGGTCTCTGTGCCTATCTTATTTCACTAACATAATGTCCTTTAGGTGCATCCATTTTGTCACAAATGACAAAACTTCCTATTTTCTTAAGGCTAAATAGTGTTCCATTGTGTACTAATGCCACATTTTTAAAATCCATTCGTCCATTGATGGACACTTAGGTTATTTTTGTGTCTTCACTATTGTGAATAATACTGCAATAAACTTGGGCATGCAGATATCTCTTTGGCATATTGATTTCAGTTCCTTTGGGTATATACCCAGTAGTGGAATTGCTAGATCACACAATAATTCTATTTTTACTTTTTTGAGGAAGCTTCATACTGTTTTCCACAATGGTTGTACCATTTTATATTCACACCAATAGTACAGAAGGATTCCAATTTCTCCACATCCTCACCAACACTTATTTTTTCTGTTTTATTGATAGTAACCAACCTAATGACTGTGAGGTGGTATCTCATTGTAGTTTTGATTTGCATTTCCTTAATGATTAGTTAGTATCTTGAGTATTTTTTGAGTTACTCAAAAAGTTGAGTATCTTTTCATGGTCTTATTGGACATTTTCTTTTTTTACCTTCTTCAGAAAAATGTCTATTTAAGTACTTTGCTCACTTTTAAATCACGTTGCTTTTGTCATTGTAGTTGAGTTTTAGGAGTTCTCTATATATTCTGGTGATTAATCCTTGTATTAGTCCATTTTCATGCTGCTAATAAAGACATACCCAAGACTGGGCAATTTACAAAAGAAAGAGCTTTAGTGGACTTACAGCTCCACATGGCCTCACAATCATGGCAGAAAACAATGAGGAGGAGCAAGCCACATCTTACATGGGTGGCAGCAGGCAGAAAGAGAGCTTGTGCAGGGCAACTCCCATTTTTAAAACCATTGGATCTCTGGCCGGGCGCGGTGGCTCAAGCCTGTAATCCCAGTACTTTGGGAGGCCGAGGCGGGTGGATCACGAGGTCAGGAGATCGAGACTATCCTGGCTAACATGGTGAAACCCCGTCTCTACTAAAAACACAAAAAACTAGCCGGGCGTGGTGGCGGGTGCCTGTAGTCTCAGCTACTTGGGAGGCTGAGGCGGGAGAATGGCATGAACCTGGGAGGCAGAGCTTGCAGTGAGCCGAGATCACGCCACTGCACTCCAGCCTGGGAGCACAGCGAGACTCCGTCTCAAAAAAAAAAATAAAAATAATTAAAAAATAAAATAAATAAATAAAACCATTGGATCTCTTGAGACCCATTCACTATCACAAGAACAGCACAGGAAAGATCCACCCCCATAATTCAATCATCTCCCCCTGGGTCCCTCCCACGACACACGGGAATTGTGAAAGTTACAATTCAAGATGATATATGGGTGGGGACACAGCCAAACAATATCAACAATATCAATCCCTTATCAGAAATATAATTTGAGGCTGGGTGTGGTTGCTTAGGCCTGTAATCCCAGCACTTTGGAAGGCCGAGGTGGGAAGATCACCTGAGGTCAGAGTTCAAGACCAGCCTGACCAACATGGAAAAACCCCATCTCTACTAAAAAAAACAGCCAGGCATGGTGGCACATGCCTGTAATCACAACTACTTGGGAGGCTGAGGCAGGAGAATCACTTGAACCCAGGAGGCAGAGGTTGGGGTGAGTCGAGATCATGCTATTGCACTCTAGCCTGGGCAACAAGGGTGAAACTCCATCTGAGAAAAAAAAAAGAAATATAATTTGAAAATATTTTCTTCTAATCTGTGGGTTGCCTTTCTAGTCTGTTGATACTGACTTTCAGTGCACAAAATTTTTTAATTTTCATGAAATTCAATTTGTCTATTTTGTTGTTGTTGTAGCCTGTGCCTTTGGTATCGTATTCAAAAAAATATTGCTAAATTCAATGTCATGAAGATTTTGTCCTATATTTTTTCTAAGAGTTTTATAATTTTATGTCTTATATTTAGGTTTTTGATCCATTTTTAATTGCTCTTTTTATATGGTGTTAGGGGCCAAGTTCATTCTTTTGCATGTGGATATCCAGTTTTTCTAGCACCATTTGTTGAAAAGACGATCCCTTTCCCATTGAATGATGCAGGCATCCTTGTCAAAAATCATATGGTCAAATACACAAGGGTTTATTTCTGGGCTTTCTATTCTGTTTCATGTCTATATGTTTGGCTTTATGTTAGTACCATACTGTTTTGATCATTGTAGCTTTATCGTAAGTTTTGAAATCAGAGCGTGTGATTGCTTCAACTTTGTTCTTCTTTTATAAGATCAGTTTTGCTATTCAGGGTCCCTTGGGATTCCATATAAACTTTAGGATGGGTTTTTCTATTTCTCAAAAAAAAAGTCTTTTGCATTTTGATAGGAATTGCATTAAATCTGTAGATGGATTGCTTTGAATAGTATTGAAATCTTAACATAATTAAATCTTCCAATCTGTGAATGTGAGAGTGTTTTTCCATTTATTTATGTTTTCTTTAAATTTGTTCAGCAATATTTTATAGTTTTCATTATACTATCCTTTCCCTCCTTGGTTAATTACTAAGTATCTTGTTTTTTGATGCTATTGTAAGTTGAGTTGTTTTCATAATTTTCATTTCAGATTGTTCACTGTTACCCTATAGAAATGCAACTGAGTTTTATATGTTGACTTTAAATCCTGCTATTTTTCCAAATTCATTTATTATCTCTAATATTTCTTTTTGTGAACTCTTTATCACCTGCAAACAGAGATAATTGTACTTTTTCCTTTCCTAGTTGAATTTTTAAATTTCTTTTTCTTGCCTATTTGCTCTAAATAGAACTTCCAGTACTATTCTAGAAGTCATAAAAGTGGGCATACTTGTTCCTGATCATAGAAGAAAAGCTTTCAGTCTGTCACCATGGAAGTTGATGCTTGCTATGAGTCTTTCATATATGGTTATTATCATATTGACTTAGTTTCCTTCTACTTCTAGTTTGTTGAGTGTTTTTATCTTAAACGGGTCTTGAATTTTGTCAAATGATTTTTCTGCATCAATTAAGATAGTCATGGCTTTTTTCACTTCTAATCTGTTAATATGGTGTACTATATTGATCAATGTTTGTCTATGGAACTATCCTTGCATTCTACAAATTAATCCTATTTGGTCATGGTATATAATCTTTTTAATATGTTGCTGAATTTACTTTGCTACTATTTTGTTGAGGATTTTTACATCAATGCTCATAAAACATATTGGTTTATAGTTTTGTTTTGTAGTGTTTTTGGCCGGCTTTGGTATCAGGGTAATGCTGGCCTCATAGAATGAGTTGGAAAGTCTCCCTCTTCTTCAAATTTTTGGAGAAGTTTGAGAAGGATTGACATTCTTTAAACGTTTTGTAGAATTCACTAGTGAAGCTATCAGATACAGGGCTTTTCTTTGTTGGCAACTATTTGATTACTGATTCAATAGAAATTTATATTTCTATTTATATTTTCTATTTCTTCATAATTTCGTCTCCATAGGTTTTGTATTTCTAACAATTTGTCCATTTCATCTATGTTATCCAACTTGTTGGCATACATTTGTACATAGTGCCCTCTTATAATCCTTTTTATTTCTGTAGAATAGGTAGTAATGTGTCTGCTTTCATCTCTGATTTTTGTAATTAGAGTCTTCTCTTTTGTTTTCTTATTCCATCCAGTTAAAGGTTTGTCAATTTTGCTGATCTTTTCAAAGAATCAACTTTTAGGCTTATGAATCTTCTCTATTGTTTTTCCTTTTTTTTTTTTTTTTATCTCTGCTTTAATTTCCATTATTTCCTTTCTTCTGCTAGCTTTGGGTAGTTTGTTCTTTTATTCTAGTTCCTTAGGTCATAAAGATAGGTTGTTGATTTGATGTCTGTCTTGTTTTTATGATGTAAGTATTTACAGCTATAAATTTTCCCATCAGCACTGTTTTCACTGCATCCTGTAAGTTTTGGTATATTGTGATTTCATTTTCATTCATCTTTAAGTATTTTCTAATTTATCTTCTAATTTCTTCTTTGATCCATTTATTATCTAAGAGTGTGTTGATTAATTTTCATAAATTTATGAATTTTCCACTTATACTTCTATTATTGATTTCTAACTTCATCCCATTATGGTCAGAGCAGATAATTTTTATGACATCCAAGACTTAATGTGTGGCCTAATGTGTGGTTTATCCTGGAAAATGTCCCATGTGCACTTGAGAAGAATGTGTATACTGTTGCTGTTGGGTAGAGTGTCCTACATATGTCTGTTAAATCTAGTTGATTTATCATGTTGTTTAAATTATCTATTTCCTTAATGATCTTCTGTCTCATTGTTCTATCCATCATTGAGAGTGGGGTATTGAAATCTCCAACTATTATTGTAGAACTGTCTATTTCTCCCTTCAATTTTTTCAGTTTTTGCTTCATACTCTTGACTGATCTATCATGAAGTACATAAATGTTTATAATTGTTGCATCTTCTTGATGTATAGAGCCTGTTATTAAGACATAATGTCTTTCTTTGCCTCTTGTAAAAAAATGTTTTTGAGACAGTGTGTGGCTCTGTCACCCAGACTGTAGTGTGGTGGTACAATCTCAGCTCACTGCAACGTCTGCCTCCAGGATCAAGTCATCCTCTCATCTCAGCCTCCTAAGTAGCTGGAACTACAGGCACATGCCACTATGCCTAGCTTTGTTTTGTTTTGTTTTGTTTTGGTTTGGTTTTTGGTAGAGACAGGTTTTCACCATGTTGCCTCAGCTGGTCTCAAACTCCTCAGGTTAAGCAATCTGTCTGCCTCAGCCTCTCAGAGTGCCAGGACTAATTTTTTTGGTTACTGTTTGCATGGAATGTCTTTTTTTAAATCTTTCACTCTCAATTATTTGTATCTTTGCATCTAAAGTGAGTCTCATGTAGAAAGCATATAGTTGGATCATGTATTTTTATCCATTCTTCTCATTTCTGTCTTTTAATTGAAGAGTGCTATGATTTGGAAATTTGTATCCCTCCAAGATTCGTGTTGAAACTTAGTCCTCAGTGCAATCATAGTAACAGGTAGATCCTTTAGGGTGTGATTAGGTCATAAAGGCTCTACCCTCATGGATAGAATTAGTACCTTTATAAAAGGGCTTGAGAAAGAGAGTTCATTCTTTTTGCCCCTTCTGCCATATGAGGATGGAGCAAGAAGGTGCAACTCCTCACCAGGCACTGAATCTTCTGGTGCCTTGATCTTGGACTTCCCAGTCTCTGGAATATTGAAAAATAAATTTCTATTATTTATAAACTAAAAATGTCACCAGTATGTGACCTTTTGTTATAGCAGCAGGAATGGACTAAGACAGAGAGTTTCATCCATTTACATTTAAAGTAATTATGGATAAGGAGAGACTTCTGTCATTTTGCTATTTGCTTTTTATATGGCTTATAGCTTTTTTAATACCTCATTTCCAGCATTACTGTCTTTTTTTGTGTTTAGCTGATTTTTTTGTAGTAAACTGTTTACATTCCTTTCTCATTTCCTTTTATGTATATTTTATAGCTATTTTCTTTGTGGTTACCATGGGGATTACATTTAACTTCTTAAAGTTAAAACACTCTAATTTGAATGTATACCAGCTTATTTTTAATAATGTGTGAAAACACCACTCCTTTACAGCTCCAGTCCCACCTCTTTCAGTTGCTGATGTCACAAAATTACATCTTTATACCTTCTGTGCTCCAAAATAAAAACTAATTTTCTAAATGTGTTAGTTTCTTAAATTATGTGGAAAACAAAATGATGTGGAGTTACAAATCAGAGTTACAATAATAACATCTTTTAGGATAATTTTTAAACAGATTAGTTTCTTAAATCACATATAAAGTAAAGAGTGGAGTTAAAAACTATTATTACAATAATACTAGCTTTTATAATTGTACATGTATTTAGCTTTATTTATTGATATCTTTATTTCTTCGTCCATCTTCAACTTACTTTCTAGTGTCCTTTCATTTCACCCTGTGTAAGTCTCTTAATCATTTCTTGCAGGGCAGATCTAGTGGTAACAAAATCTCTCAGCTTTGATTTATCTGGGAATGTCTTACCTTCTCCCTCACTTTGGAAAAACAATTTTGCTGGATATAGGATTCTAGATTGGCAGTTATATTCTTCTAGCACTTTAAGTATATCAGCATACTGGCTTCTGGCCTCCAAAGTTTCTGATGAGAAGTCTGCTAATAATATTGTGAATCTCTTTTATGTAACAAGTCAGTTCTCTCTTGCTGTTTGCAAGACTCCCTTTTTGTCTTTGTCTTTCGACAGTTTGATTATAATGTGTCTCAGTGTAGGTCTCTTTAAGTTAATCTTTCTTGGTATTTATTGAAATTCTTGGATGTTTATATTTGTGTTTTTCCTCAAACTTGAGAAGTTTTCAGTCATTATTTCTTCAAATATTCTCTTTTCCCTATTCTCTCTTTTCTCCTTCTGAGAGGACAGGGTCTTTTTTGCCCACTCTGACTTCTGCGAACAGTGTGCAAGCTGCTTCAGGAATATGTGGGGATGGGTAGCTGCCACTATGCTAAGGTCTGAAATTAACTGCCATTTCCCTACTATTCAAGCTTTCCCCAGGAAGTTGCAAGCCTTCAATAGGTTTCAGAGTTCCAAAATAGTTACATCAGCCAGATTCTGTCAATGAAACTGCTGTCTAGCCGGGGAGACAGATTCCTGGTGCTTCCTACACCACTGTCTTCCCAGAATCCTATCACCATGGCTCCTTTTATTAAAGATTTGTGTTTAGAAACCAATATTTAGCATCCAAACATTAGAGTTTCTTGGTTGTCTCAGTCAATAGAGCTAGGATATGAATATATATATTCTAGCCCACTGTATTAGCCTGTTCTCATACTGCTATAAAGATACCATCTGAGACTGGGTAATTCATAAATAAAAGGGGTTTAATTGACTCACAGTTCTACATGACTGGAGAGGCCTCAGGAAACTTACAATCATGGCAGAAGGTGAAGGAGAAGCAAGGCACATCTTACATGGCAGCAGGAAAGAGAGAGAAAGTGCACAGGGGAAAATGCCACTTTTAAAATCATCAGATATTGTGAGAACTTCCTCATTATCATGAGAACATCATGGGGGAAGTGCTCACATAATTCAATCTCCTCCCGCCAGGTCCCTCTCTCAACACATGGGGATTATAATGGGAGATGAGATTTGGGTGGACATACAGAGCCAAACCATATTATTTTGCCCCTGGCCTCTCCTAAATATTATGTCCTTTTTACATTTCAAAACCAATCATGCCTTCCCAACAGTCTACCAAAGTCTCAACTCATTCCAACATTAACTGAACAGTCCAACTCCAAAGTCTCATCTGAGACAAAGAAAGTCCCTTCTGCCTACGAACCCATAAAATCAAAACCAAGTTAGTTACTTCCAAGATACAAAGTGGGTACAGGCATTGAATAAATGTTCCCATTTCAAATGGGAAAAAAAATAGCCAAAACAAAGAGGCCATAGGCTGTATGCAAGCTCAAAACCCAGCCTGGCAGTCATTAAATCTTAAACTTCCAAAATCTCCTTTGATTTTATGTCTCACATCCAAGGCATGCTGATGCAAGGGTGGGTTCCCATGGCCTTGGGCAACTCCACCCCTGTGGCTCTGTAGGGTACACCCCACGCAGCTGCTTTCATGGTATGGCATTGAGTGGCTGTGGCTTTTCCAGGCGAGGAGGGCAAGCTGTCAGTGGATCTACTATTCTGGGGTCTGTAGGACAGTGGCCTTTTCTCACAGCTTTACTAGGCAGAGCCCCAGTGGGACTCTGCATGGGGTCCCCAACTCCACATTTCCCCTCCACATTGCGCTGATAGAGGTTCTCCATGAGAGCTCCACCCCTGCAACAGAGATCTTCTTGGATATCTGGGCATTTCCATACATCCTCTGAAATTTAGGCTGAGCCTCCCAAAGCTCAACTCATGTTCTCCACACCCCAGGCCCAACACCACATGGAAACTGCCAAGGTCTGTGGCTTGCACCCTCTGAAGCAACAACTTGAGCTGTACACTGGCCCTTTTTTAGCCACAGCTGGAGCTGGAGTGACTGGGATGCAGGGCACCAAGTCCTGAGGCTTCACAGAGCAGCAGGGCCCTGGGCCCTGGGCCCTGCCCACAAAGCCATTTTTCCCTCCTAAGCCTCTGAGCCTGTGAAGACAGGTCTCTGATATGTCCTGGAGACATTTTCTCCATTGTCTTGACTATTAACATTCAGCTCCTCATTACTTATGCAAATTTCTCCTCCCAAAATTTTTTTTTTCTATCACATGCTCAGGCTGCAAATTTTCTGAAACTTTATGCTCTGCTTCCCTTTCAAACGTAAGTTCCAATTTCAAATACTGTCTTTGTGAACATATTTAACTGAACACTTTCAGAATAAGCCAGGTCACATCTTGAATGCTTTGCTGCTTAGAAACTTCTTCTGCCAGATACCCTAAATTATCTCTCTCAAGTTCAAAGTTCCACAGATCTCTAGGGTAGGGACAAAGTGCCACCAGTTGCTAAAGTATAGCATGAATGATCTTTAGTCCAGTTCCCAATAATTTCCTCATCTCCATCTCAGACCACCTCAGCCTGGACTTCATTGTCCATATCACTATCAGCATTTTGGTTAAAACCATTCAACAAGTCTCCAGGAAGTTCCAAACTTGCCCACATCCTTCTATCTTCTGAGTCCTCCACACTGTTCCAACCTCTGCCTGTTACCCAGTTCCAAAGTCAGTTCCATATTTTCAGGTAGTAACTTTATAGCAACACTCCACTCTGCAGGTACCAATTCTCTGTATTAGTCCATTCTCACACTGTTATAAATTACCTGGGACTGGGTAATTCATAAACGAAAGAGGTTTAATTGACTCACAGTTCTGCATTGCTGGAGAGGCCTCAGGAAACTTACAATCGTGGTGGAAGGTAAAGGGGAAGGACGGCACGTATTACATGGTGACAGGAGAGAGCATGCAGGGGAAACTGCCCTTTTGAAACCATCAGATCTTGTGAGAACTCCCTCACTATCATGAGAACAACATGGGGGAACCACTCCCATGGTTCAATCTCCTCCCACCAGGTCTCTCCCTCAACACATGGGGATTATAATTAGAGATGAGATTTGGGTGGGGACACAGAGCCAAAATATATTACCCACCCATCCACATATATTTATATTTATATTTATATTTTCATCTGTGTGTGTATAGTAAATATCATTAGTTTGTACTGATAACTAATTTTAATCAAACACCACAGAATTTATTTTAGACTTCTCTTTTTCTTATTGATAACTTCTTATTTTCTAACAGAGTAAAACCTAATTTTCATCATCTATAATCTGTTTACTTAGTCAATTCTAATATAGGTATAAAGAAGTTTCAGGATTGCTGGTTCATAACTTTTTGAAAAGGAACCTACCTACTTTTGCTAACAAGATTACAGCATTCACATTGTTTGTTTGTTTGTTTTTTGCTTTAGTCCGAGTATCCAATCAACATTATGTTTTCTACAGTTACTAGGGTTTAGTTTTTTTTTCCTTGGCACCCGCTTCATTGTGGTTATGTTGTTCATTTTCAATAGTCTTGCTAGTATTTGCATTCCAGTTTGGGCTCCCCTCACATCCTGGTTGGTTTTCATTGTTGTTTATTTTTAGGTATATGAAATATTACTATGGCTCTAAGTCAAAGCTATCCAAAAATACATAATCACAGAGGTTTCATTCCCTCGTCAACCCAACTGCTCTTCCCCTGCTCTGCACCTCTTTCTATCCCACCCCTGTAGAGAACCAGTCTTTTCCATTCTAGTTTCTCTTTCCTGAATGCTCTTTGGCACATATAAGCAAATTATAAAAATAAAGATACTTATTAAAACAAAATTTCCTGACAAAATCAAAGCTCCTCATGGAGCTTACATTCTGTAATTCCCTCTACATGCAAGACACTATACAAAGAACTTAAAGGACAAGAGATACATAGAAGATATAAATAGGCCATACCTTAGAGGTTTACATTCTTGATAATAGATAATATGTACACATGTTCTTGATGGGAGGTAATGTGTACATTCATGAAAAATACAACGTGATTTATACTAAGTTCCAAATGACAAGCACTAATTTCTTTCTTCTTTCTCTTTTTTTCCAACTTATATTTTAAGTTCAAGGATACATGTGCAGGATTTACAGGTTTATTATAGTTTTACATGTGCCATGGTGGTTTGCTGCACAGATCATCCCATCACCTAGGTATTAAGCCCATCACCCATGGGCTATCCTTCTTGATGTTCTTCCTTTTCCAAACCCCTACCCTCTGACATGCCCCAGTATGTGGTTCCCCCCCACCAAGTGCCCATATGTTCTCATCATTCAGCTCCGCTTATAAGTCAGAACATGCAGTATTTGGTTTTCTCTTCCTGTGTTAGTTTGCTGAGGATAATGGCTTCCAGCTCCATCCCTGCAAAGGACATGATCTCATTCTTTTTTATGGCTGCACGGTATTCCATGATGTGTATATATGTACCACATTTTCTTTATCCAGTCTATCATTGATGGACATTTAGGTTGGTTCCAACCTACTACTGTGAATAGTGCTGTATGTGTACATGTGTCTTTATAATAGAATGATGTATATTCCTTTTTGTATACACCCAGTAATGGGATTTCTGGATCAAATTGTATTTCTGCCTCTAGGTCTTCAAGGACCACATTGTCTTCCACAACAGTTGAGCTAATTTACACTCCCATCAACAGTGTAAAAGCATTCCTTTTTCTCCACAACCTCGCCAGCATGCTCATGGATAAGAAGAATCAACACAATGAAAATGGTTGTACTCCCCAAAGCAATTTATACATTCAATGCTATTTTCATTAAACTACCACTGACATTCTTCACATAATTAGAAAAAGCTATTTTAAAATTCATATGGAACCAAAAAAGAGCCCAAATAGCCAAGACAATATGCAGCAAAAAAAAAAAAAAAACAAAGCTGGAGGCATCACGTTATCTGACTTCAAACTATACTACAATGCTACAGTAACCAAAACAGTTTGGTACTGGTACAAGAATAGACACATAGACCAATGGAGCAGAATAAAGAACCCAGAAACAAGACCACACACCTACAATTATCTGATCTTCAATAAATCTGACAGAAACAAGTAATGAGGAAAAGATTCGCTATTTAATAAATGGCGCTGGGAGAACTGGCTAGCCATATGCAGAAAAATGAAAGCAGATCCCTTCCTTACACTATATACAAAAATCATCTCAAGATGGGATAAAGACTTAAATGTAAAACCCAAAACTATAAAAACCCTAGAAGAAAATCTAGACAACACCATTCAGGACATAGGCATGGGCAAAGATTTCACGATGAAGATGCCAAAAGCAATAGCAAAATTTGACAAATGGGATCTAATTAAACTAAAGAACTTCTGCATAGCAAAAGAAACTACCATCAGAGTGAACAGAAAATCTACACAATGCAAGAAAAATTTTGAAATATATCCATCTGACAAAGGTCATCTAGCATCTACAAAGAACTTAAATTTACAAGAAGAAAAGAAACAACCCCATTAAAAAGTAGGCAAAAGACATGAACAGACAATTCTCAAAAGAAGACATACATATGACCAACAAACATATCAGAAAAAGCCCAGCACCACTGATCATTAGAGAAATGCAAATCAAAGCCACAATGAGATACCGTCTCACCCCAGTCTTCTTTCTCTTAAACACTTGTGGAGCACCTACTATGTGGCACTATTCCAGTGTCTAGGGATACAGCATCAAAGAAGAAAAAACTCTGTTTTCAAGGAGCTTACAGTTTTGTGGCAAGAGAAAGACCATCAATCAATCAAAAAATTAAAAGTCAAAACTATCAGATAAAGATAACTGCTTTGAAGGAAAATGAGCAGGACAGAGGGATAGAGTTGTTTGGATAAAAATACAGTTGCGAAGTCTCAGGAAGTTCTTTTGGAAAAGCAAACACCTGAAAAATGTAAAGACTGAGCCATCTGGGTGAAAGCACCAGGCAGAGGGAGCAGTCTGGAAGAATTTGGAAGAAAAGAAAATCACTTACAGATTTGTTTCCAAGGAATCTTCACACAGAAGGTGGGGTTTGGCTAGGCTTAGAAATATGGCAGGACTCTGGGACATGAAGAGAACAGGAAGGAAATTTTAGATGAGCAGTAATAGAGCAGAGGCAGGGAGGGTCAATGAGTCAACCCATCCATCTGTGAAAGAGTTTGGATAAGGACAGTAAAGCAGCTGGAGATGGTTATGAGGGTTTTGAGTGCTGGACCACAGTAGTCCTTTCTCCAAAGGCATTGGGGAAAGCATTAAAGGAGACTAAAAGCAGAATACACAGAAGTATATATAGTTTGAGCCCACACCCTTTTATTTTCAGAAGAAAATCATACATATATTCACACAGATATGTAAGGTCACAAGGAATACATCCAATGGTAACACCCATTATTTCTGGATGATGAAATGGTGAGTTATTTTTATTTTTCTTTATGCTTGTTGGTGTTGTTGTTGTTATTGTTGAGACAGAGTCTCGCTCTGTTGACAGGCTGGAGTGCAGTGGCGCGACCTTGGCTCACTGCAACTTCTGCCTCCCAGGTTCAAGTGATTCTCCTGCCTCAGACTTACGAGTGCCTGGGACTACAGGCACGTGCCACCACTCCCAGCTAGTATTTGTATTTTTAGTAGAGATGGGGTTTCCCCATGTTGGCCAGGATGGTCTCAATCTCCTGACCTCATGATCCTCCTGCCTCGGCCTCCCAAAGTGCTGGGATTACAGGCATGAGTCACGGCGCCTGGCCTCTTCATGCTTTTCTACATTTTCCAAATTTTCTATAAATTATCATTGTTACTTTTATAAACAGAAAAAAAAGTGAAAGAATAAGCATTGTTATCATCAGAAAGGAAAGATTTAATGTGGGAATGGCCCAAGGGAGTGTTGGAAAAAAATTAAGTGAACAGTGGATACAGATTGACAAGAAAAGGAAGGAGGAGTTTACTCAGTAACCTTTGAGCCACAGAATACAAACTCCTTTCTCTTGTAAGGTCAGCCCCAGTTCTGTATTTGAGAGTAAGCAATAGAGACAGCTGTGTGTATGGGTGACATTTCTCTACATTTTGCTCAGCTATTGGCAGCAGCCCTACTTTCTCTCTCCCCAAGCAGAGAGAGGGAAACTGCTAAATTGCAAAAAGAAGAAAATCCAAAATCCAAGATGCATTAAGGTACAGGTTGTATGTTTATTCTTTCTACATATTTGGATGTCACAGCTCAAATTGCAACCTAAAAATAACAAGAGAATGAGCATTGCTTTGCGAAGTGAGATACAAGCTCCCCTTTGTGAAATTACTCCTCTGGGAATGTCCACAGAAGCTATCATCTTGTTTCACATAATCCCAGGAAATGAGATAGCATGGGAGATGTCTTTCAAGGGATCTGTCCAGGAATGAAGGGCACCGAATGAACAAGTCTTTGTTTCCAAATCTAAATCAGCAGTGCCCAAAACTCACCTTCTGTTATGGACTGAATTGTGTCTTCTGGTCCCACTCCCCCAAATTTATTTGTTAAAACTCTAACCCCCAATGTCATGGAATATGGAGATGAGGCCCTTGAGAGACAATTAGATTTAGATGAGGTCACCAGGGTGGCGCCCTCCTGATGGAATTATGCCCTTCTAAGAAGAGAAACCAAAGAGCTTACTCCCTCTCTGCCATTAAAGACACAGATAGAAGGCAGAAGTCTTTAAGCCTGGAAGAGAGCCACTACCAGAAATCAACAACGCTGGCACTCTTATCCCAGACTTCCAGACTCCAGAGCTGTGGGAAATAAATGTCTGTTGTTTAAGCTACCTCAGTCTATGGTGTTTTGTTTTGGCAGCCCAAGTAGGCAGAGACAGTTTCCCTCCCTCTGAGTTCCTCCCGGACCCACTATCTGTACCATTACTTTCACTGCATCCTAGTCTGTCTTACAGTCTTATGTGCTTTAGGGGTAGATATCGAGTCTCTGCTATGTTAGTGTTTTGAAATCAGAACTATGTCCTTAAGTTCTACTACTTTCTGTATTGGCCCCCAAAGTATTATACATACATTCATCACTCAGTCTAAAACTATGTATTGAGTAACTACCATATACCAACCATGTTGATAAACTCTGAGGAATAGAGAGATGACAAGAAGATTTTAAGCTCAGAGTTAAGCAGCAGAGCAGACAAAACAGGTACATACATAAACAAACCTAACAAATGCAATAAGCACAAATCTAGTGGCAAGTGAAATGCATGGGCACACAAAGGAAGGAGTGACTCTTTTACCTGGTATCAACTAAAGGGAAAAAATGAGACTATTTTTCCTCTTTTTTTTTTGGTAGAGGTGGGGTCTTGCAATATTGTCCAGGCTGGTCTCAAACTCCTGGCCTCAAGTGATTCTCTCACCTCAGTCTCCCAAAGTGCTGCAATTACAGGTATGGGCCACCATGCATGGCTAAAAAATCAAGCTTTTAAAGATTTAAAGTTAATTTTATTTAAAAGCCCTGCAAAGGACTATGGACTGAGGCCTATAGCCCAGAAGCAGCCCTTTAGAGAGGTTCTATCAGAGGTTCTATCAGATTGCACCAGCCCAGTATTTTAGCGGTGGGCTATACAGATAATGAAGGTGTAGTATGTGTAAAATCACATCAAACTTGTTCAGAAGTTATAGTAAAGAGGAATCACATCAAGGGTATAAGATTATATCTGGTTATAGATATATACATTTGGGTGTAAGAGTATATCCTTATAGATTATAGAGGCATAATCACTAACCTTGTCAGACATTATCTTATGTGTAGGAAAAGGCAAGAACTAGGGCCATTTATCTTTTAAGAAATATAGTAACTCAGGCAAGAGATGTGGAGCACTGTGTCCTCTATCCTGTTTGCTCTACAAAGTATCACTCCAGAGAACTGCATGTGGTCACAGAGTTAGAGCCTTTGTGAAATCATGCCAGCAAGCATAAATGAGCAAATATGCCTTCTTACCTATGCTACTTTGTCTCACACTGAGAAGTGCAGATGACTCCCCAGGTGAGACGGCATTTGATTGAGAGCTTAAAACAAGAGTTCCACAGATGAGAAGAAAGAAGCTTTTGCTCCAGGCAGGAGAAACAGTGTGAGGGTGAATACAGAATGGTCTGGTGTAGTGTATGGGAGTGGGGAATGGGGGTGGTTAGAAATGAGGAGAGATCAGACTAGACAAGTAGGTTAGATGCAAATCATGGCCCCCGATTCCTGAATGAAACCCTAAAGAGCTTCTACCTAATGGTCTAAATCTTAGTCGGCTCTCAGGAGTTTTTAAGCAGGGAAATGAGTGATCTAATCTGCAATTTGGAAAAGAATCCCCAGAAAAAGAAAATAACATAACATCAGAAATAGAGACTCTAAAGGAGAATAGTGAAGAGACTGTTGTAATGGTCTAGCCAAGAGATAACAAGAGAGGAACAAGCAGAGGGACAGAGAGAATGGAGAGGAGGGCAGCATCATGGAGCCAGCTGAGTGTGGAAACCATGTCTGAAATTCAAGCAATTACCACTGTTACATGATTTTCCTCTAACACGTTCTGTAGCCCTGAGCAAGAAAGCATAACAAACCAGCCAACGAATGGCAGGTTTTTCCTGAGTGCAGGATGAGAAAGGTGCCACTGGAAATCACCAGGTTATTGGAACTAAGAACACTGGTGAGTGTGTGGGGTGGGTGATTTTTCAAAACTCCAGATGGAAAGAAAGAAAGAATCTAAAGGAATAGCAAGGACTCACAAGAACAGATGTCCAATGAGGCTAAAGAATGGGTTGCAAAAAGAAAAAGAAAGCAGAAAAAGGATTTCAAAATTCATGATTTCAAAGATTGAGTCATTTTATATGTGACAAGTCTCCAGGTATTAAATTAAATTAATCCATTAATGTAAAAAAAAAAACCCAGAAAGTTCTTAGATGAAATAATTTTAAGGAACTAAGAGATTCAGTTGTTAAATAGGTCATCAAAAAGGACACTGAAGTCAACCAGGGTAATGACATGGGCTGGAGAGAAGTGGCAGACTGCAGGAAAAGCGCTGCAATCCTCAGAGAATGGATGGCAAGGTTGGGAGGCATACAGATGAAGTTCTGTATGAGTAAAGGAATTCTAATTTAAACAGTTTCAGAACTGCCAGGAAAGCTGCAAAACAAAGGTCTGAAAACATAAGAGAAGCTAGGAAAATGCAAGTCCTTCCTCCTGACCCTAGAAAATCTCTGGTGCCAAGGCTAGGACTCTGTTGCCAACTTCAGGCCTGGGAAAACCAAGACTCCAGGAGCCTCTACCTCTAGGATTCTTCCAAACATCTCACCATGTCCTCTGATAACTTTGTAGTCATCTGCCACATCCTACTTCTGAATAAAGCCTACATTCCACCTTTCCGTGCCTACACCCAAGAAGCCAAATATTAATGGAGAAAACTACAAAGGTAGTTAACTAGTCAGTACTGCCAAAAACAAACAAAAAACCAGGCAAACAAAAACCAACCACGTGTCTTTAGTAGACTCACATTGCCCTTCACTACACAATATTTTATATCTCGCTCACTCTCTTCAAATTTGTCATAGCCCAATTTGACAGTCACTCACAGCTCATGACCTTGCTTATACTCTAACGAAAAAGAAGACATCACATCTGAACACTCACACCTGCCAACCCTGAAACTACTAACTTAATAACACGTGTCCTCATCCTCTTTCTCCCATTGCAATGGGAGAAGTGTCCCCACTTCTGTTAAAGGGAAATTGCACACATCCCTCAAAAACTTGGCTTCTTCCATTTCCCCCATCATTAACTTTCCCTAATCTGTATTGGTACATGTATCACTCATTTTTAAAAAGAATATGTAGCACACACACCCACACATAAACACACACACACACACACATTCCTCTATCCATTGCCATCCAGTGACACATTTCTCCACTTCATAGTCAAATTTTGGGGAGAAAAAAACTGTCTCTTGATGCTTTCTCTACTTCAGCTCCCATGCACTCTCCAAGCCATCAGGCACCAACCCCTGTCCCAGTCCCACTGAAACCCCCTTTGTCAAGGTCATCAGAGATCTTCATGTCGTGAAGCCAATGGAAAATTCTCTCTAGGCTGAAATGTTATATGACTTCATCATTTCCCATCAACGCATAAACCATCTGTATACTGGTGAGTCCTGCATTTATATCCCCAGCTTAGATCATTTCTTTGGACTCTAGAATTTCCCTTTTATTGCCTCATTGATGCCTCCCAGATGTCTCACAGACTTCTAAAAAAGTCCCCCAAACTGCCTTTCCCCTTCCTCTATCTTCCTCTCCTCAGTAACTAGTACTATTTCCGACTCAAGTAAAGTTGGAAACATAGGGAACATTCTGTTTTTCATTTGCTTCACTCCTGCCATCCAGTCTCCTCAATTTATAATATGAATGTATCTAAAGTCTGTGTTCTCTGCTCACCTCTACTGCAACTCCCTTACTACAGCCTGTCATCTCCCTCCAAGGCAACAACAGCATTTTCCTCACTTGTATCCTTTGCTTCCTCTCTTACCTGTCTCATTCTTCACTTGCCTACCAGGATGAACTTATTATAATAGAAATTGGATCATATAAGTCTCTCCCTGAATTCTTCCATGGATTCCTATTCCAAATGCACGATTCTGTCTCTCCTCTTCTCTCTGACTTACATCTCAAAACCACTTTCTCCACACTCGCCAAGCTCCAGTCACAACAGTAGTCATGCAGTTTCTAGAAGAGACCCACACTACCTCTCACCTCCTGACTCTTACATATGTTATTTCTTTCTGGAATGCTCTTTCCTCCCTCTTTAAATGGACAAACACTTTCTCATGCCTCATGTCTCAGTTGAAATTTTATTTTTAAAAGTACTTCTGCGATCACCCTAAAATTTGTTTGTCTTAGCTTCTTGTTTGTTTCCTTACATACTTTTATTATGACTTTAAGTTATTGTATTTTCTTTTTTATCTGAATTTCACTCATTAGAACATACATAAGCTGCCTGGGAAGGAGCTGTTAGAGTTGTATCTGTAGCATAGCGGATAACATATTACAGTTTCTCAACATTTTTTGAATGATATTAATCTTCAATTTTATGATATTGAGAAACATATACAGCCAACTTTCAGTTAAGACAAGGATGTAAAGAGAAGAGGAAGAACAATGGAAGCAAGTGAAGACAATACACAAAAATTAATGACCCCTTACTACATATTGGGTGCTATCTCTTGACCAGATAGTAGAGATGCAGACGAGAGCAAAATGAGATTTAGAATGGGGTCAGGGAAAGGGAAGAAATGAACAGAAGTTTGTAGCTTGAATTGTCATGCTACTCACAGGGATAGTTGCCAGGGAAGGAGGAAAACTGATGAATGAGCAAGAGATTGACTGACATGACTGAGCAGCCTCAGAATTTCATCTGGAACTATACCGTTGAATCATGAGAGTTTCCCTCCAGTCATCAGGGAAGGAACAGTGGCTGGATGAGCAGTCGTGTGTACAGACCACATTCAGATACACTTGGTTGGGGTGGGAGAGGCATACCTGGCTAGGCACACAAAAAGCAGGAGGAATGGATAGACCAAAAGCAAAGACATTTAAACCCCAGCCCAAAGTAACTGCTCAATAAATATTTGTGTAGCCCTTAGCACAATGAATGTCCTTAGTAATTCTGAGAAAATATTTCTAATACTGCAATTGACATTTCAAAATTAAAGTTGCATGATTCTAGGAAGCCACATAAACTCATCTTTTAAAAAATCAGCAACTAGATTGGGGCGGAGCAAGATGGCCAAATAGGAACAGCTCCAGTCTCCAACTCCCAGCACAAGCGACACAGAAGACCGGTGATTTCTGCATTTTCAACTGAGGTACTGGGTTCATCTCACTAGGGAGTGCCAGACAATCCGTGCTGGTCAGCTGCTGCAGCCCGACCAGCGAGAGCTGAAGCAGGGCGAGGCATCGCCTCACCTGGGAAGTGCAAGGGGAAAGGGAATCCCTTTTCCTAGCCAGGGGAACTGAGACACACAACACCTGGAAATCGGGTAACTCCCACCCCAATAGTGCGCTTTAAGCATACAGGCAGACCAGGAGATTATATCCCACACCTGGCCAGGAGGGTCCCACGCCCACGGAGCCTCCCTCATTGCTAGCACAGCAGTCTGCGATCTCACCTCAAGGCAGCAGTGAGGCTGGGGGAGGGGCGCCCGCCACTGCTGAGGCTTAATTAGGTAAACAAAGCTGCTGGGAAGCTTGAACTGGGTGGAGCTCACAGCAGCTCAAGGAAACCTGCCTGTCTCTGTAGACTCCACCTCTGGGGACAGGGCACAGATAAACAACAACAAAAGCAGCAGAAACCTCTGCAGATGCAAACGACTCTGTCTGACAGCTTTGAAGAGAGCAGTGGATCTCCCAACACGGAGGTTGAGATCTGAGAACGGACAGACTGCCTGCTCAAGTGGGTCCCTGACCCCTGAGTAGCCTAACTGGGAGACATCCCCTACTAGGGGCAGTCTGACACCCCACACCTCACAGGGTGGAGTACACCCCTGAGAGGAAGCCTCCAAAGCAAGAATCAGACAGGTACACTCGCTGTTCAGCAATATTCTATCTTCTGCAGCCTCTGCTGCTGACACCCAGGCAAACAGGGTCTGGAGTGGACCTCAAGCAATCTCCAACAGACCTACAGCTGAGAGTCCTGACTGTTAGAAGGAAAACTATCAAACAGGAAGGACACCTACACCAAAACCCCATCAGTACGTCACCATCATCATCAAAGACCAGGGGCAGATAAAACCACAAAGACGGGGAAAAAGCAGGGCAGAAAAGCTGGAAATTCAAAAAATAAGAGCGCATCTCCCCCCGGCAAAGGAAGGCAGCTCATTGCCAGCAACGGATCAAAGCTTGACGGAGAATGACTTTGACGAGATGAGAGAAGAAGGCTTCAGTCCATCAAATTTCTCAGAGCTAAAGGAGGAATTACGTACCCAGCGCAAAGAAACTAAAAATCTTGAAAAAAGAGTGCAAGAATTGATGGCTAGAGTAATTAATGCAGAGAAGGTCATAAACGAAATGAAAGAGATGAAAACCATGACACGAGAAATACGTGACAAATGCACAAGCTTCAGTAAGTGACTTGATCAACTGGAAGAAAGAGTATCAGCGATTGAGGATCAAAGGAATGAAATGAAGCAGAAACCAAAAGAAAAAAGAAGAAAAAGAAATTAACAAAGCCTGCAAGAAGTATGGGATTATGTAAAAAGACCAAATCTACGTCTGATTGGGGTGCCTGAAAGTGAGGGGGGAAAATGGAACCAAATTGGAAAACACTCTTCAGGATATCATCCAGGAGAACTTCCCCAACCTAGTAGGGCAGGCCAACATTCAAATCCAGGAAATACAGAGAATGCCACAAAGATACTCCTGGAGAAGAGCAACTCCAAGACACATAATTGCCAGATTCACCAAAGTTGAAATGAAGGAAAAAATCTTAAGGGCAGCCAGAGAGAAAGGTCGGGTTACCCACAAAGGGAAGCCCATCAGACTAACAGCAGCTCTCTCGGCAGAAACTCTACAAGCCAGAAGAGAGTGGGGGCCAATATTCAACATTCTTAAAGAAAAGAATTTTCAACCCAGAATTTCATATCCAGCCAAACTAAGTTTCATAAGTGAAGGAGAAATAAAATCCTTTACAGATAAGCAAATGCTTAGAGATTTTGTCACCACCAGGCCTGCCTTACAAGAGACCCTGAAGGAAGCACTCAACATGGAAAGGAACAACCAGTACCAGCCATTGCAAAAACATGCCAAAATGTAAAGACAATCGAGGCTAGGAAGAAATTGCATCAACTAACGAGCAAAATAACCAGTTAATATCATAATGGCAGGATCAAGTTCACACATAACAATCTTAACCTTTCATGTAAATGGACTAAATGCTCCAATTAAAAGACACAGACTGGCAAACTGGATAAAGAGTCAAGACCCATCAGTCTGCTGTATTCAGGGGACCCATCTCACACGCAGAGACATACATAGGCTCAAAATAAAGGGATGGAGGAAGATTTACCAAGCAAATGGAGAACAAAAGAAAGCAGGGGTTGCAATACTAGACTCTGATAAAACACACTTTAAACCATCAAAGATCAAAAGAGACAAAGAAGGCCATTACATAATGTTAAAGGGATCAATTCAACAGGAAGAGCTAACTATCCTAAATATATATGCACCCAATACAGGAGCACCCAGATTCATAAAGCAAGTCCTTAGAGACTTACAAAGAGACTTAGAATCCCATACAATAATAATGGGAGACTTCAACACTCCACTGTCAACATTAGACAGATCAACAAGACAGAAAGTTAACAAGGATATCCAGGAATTGAACTCATCTCTGCAGCAAGCAGACCTAATACACATCTATAAAACTCTCCACCCCAATCAACAGAATATACATTCTTCTCAGCACCACATTGCACTTATTCCAAAATTGACCACACAATTGGAAGTAAAGCACTCCTCAGCAAATGTACAAGAACAGAAATTATAACAAACTGTCTCTCAGACCACAGTGCAATCAAACTAGAACTCAGGACTAAGAAACTCAATCAAAACCACTCAACTACATGGAAACTGAACAACCTGCTCCTGAATGACTACTGGGTACATAAAGAAATGAAGGCAGAAATCAAGATGTTCTTTGAAACCAATGAGAACAAAGATACAACATACCAGAATCTCTGGGACACATTTAAAGCAGTGTGTAGAGGGAAATTTATAGCACTAAATGCCCACAAGAGAAAGCAGGAAAGATCTAAAATTGACACTCTAACATCGCAATTAAAAGAACTAGAGAAGCAAGAGCAAACATATTCAAAAGCTAGCAGAAGGCAAGAAATAACTAAGATCAGAGCAGAACTGAAGGAGATAGAGACACAAAAAAGCCTTCAAAAAATCAATGAATCCAGGAGTTGGCTTTTTGAAAAGATCAACAAAATTGACAGACCGCTAGCAAGACTAATAAAGAAGAAAAGAGAGAAGAATCAAATAGATGCAATAAAAAATGATAAAGGGGATATCACCACCGACCCCACAGAAATACAAACTACCATCAGAGAATACTATAAACACCTCTACACAAATAAACTAGAAAATCTAGAAGAAATGGATAATTTCCTGGACACTTACACTCTTCCAAGACTAAACCAGGAAGAAGTTGAATCCCTGAATAGACCAATAGCAGGCGCTGAAATTGAGGCAATAATTAATAGCCTACCAATGAAAAAAGGTCCAGGACCAGATGGATTCACAGCTGAATTCTACCAGAGGTACAAGGAGGAGCTGGTACCATTCCTTCTGAAACTATTCCAATCAATAGAAAAAGAGGGAATCCTCCCTAACTCATTTTATGAGGCCAACATCATCCTGATACCAAAGCCTGGCAGAGATACAACAAAAAAAGAGAATTTTAGACCAATATCCCTGATGAACATCGATGCAAAAATCCTCAATAAAATACTGGCAAACCAGATTCAGCAGCACATCAAAAAGCTTACCCACCATGATCAAGTGGGCTTCATCCCTGGGATGCAAGGCTGGTTCAACATTTGCAAATCAATAAACATAATCCAGCATATAAACAGAACCAAAGACAAGAACCACATGATTATCTCAATAGATGCAGAAAAGGCCTTTGACAAAATTCAACAGCCCTTCATGCTAAAAACGCTCAACAAATTCGGTATTGATGGAACGTACCTCAAAATAATAAGAGCTATTTATGACAAACCCACAGCCAATATCATACTGAATGGGCAAAAACTGGAAAAATTCCCTTTGAAAACTGGCACAAGACAGGGATGCCCTCTCTCACCACTCCTATTCAACATAGTGTTGGAAGTTCTGGCTAGGGCAATTAGGCAAGAGAAAGAAATCAAGGGTATTCAGTTAGGAAAAGAAGAAGTCAAATTGTCCCTGTTTGCAGATGACATGATTGTATATTTAGAAAACCCCGTTGTCTCAGCCCAAAATCTCCTTAAGCTGATAAGCAACTTCAGCAAAGTCTCAGGATACAAAATTAATGTGCAAAAATCACAAGCATTCATATACACCAGTAACAGATAAACAGAGAGCCAAATCATGAATGAACTTCCATTCACAATTGCTTCAAAGAGAATAAAATACCTAGGAATCCAACTTACTAGGGATGTAAAGGACCTCTTCAAGGAGAACTACAAACCACTGCTCAGTGAAATAAAAGAGAATACAAACAAATGGAAGAACATACCATGCTCATGGATAGGAAGAATCAATATCGTGAAAATGGCCATACTGCCCAAGGTTATTTATAGATTCAATGCCATCCCCATCAAGCTACCAATGAGTTTCTTCACAGAATTGGAAAAAACTGCTTTAAAGTTCATATGGAACCAAAAAAGAGCCCGCATCTCCAAGACAATCCTAAGTCAAAAGAACAAAGCTGGAGGCATCACGCCACCTGACTTCAAACTATACTACAAGGCTACAGTAACCAAAACAGCATGGTACTGGTACCAAAACAGAGATATAGACCAATGGAACAGAACAGAGTCCTCAGAAATAATACCACACATCTACAGCCATCTGATCTTTGACAAACCTGAGAGAAACAAGAAATGGGGAAAGGATTCCCTATTTAATAAATGGTGCTGGGAAAATTGGCTAGCCATAAGTAGAAAGCTGAAACTGGATCCTTTCCTTACTCCTTATACGAAAATTAATTCAAGATGGATTAGAGACTTAAATGTTAGACCTAATACCATCAAAACCCTAGAGGAAAACCTAGGTAATACCATTCAGGACATAGGCATGGGCAAAGACTTCATGTCTAAAACACCAAAAGCAACAGCAGCAAAAGCCAAAATTGACAAATGGGATCTAATTAAACTAAAAAGCTTCTGCACAGCAAAAGAAACTACCATCAGAGTGAACAGGCAACCTACAGAATGGGAGAACATTTTTGCAATCTACTCATCTGACAAAGGGCTAATATCCAGAACCTACAAAGAACTCAAACAAATTTACAAGAAAAAAACAAACAACCCCATCAAAAAGTGGGCAAAGGATATGAGCAGACATTTCTCAAAAGAAGACATTCATACAGCCAACAAACACATGAAAAAATGCTCATCATCACTGGCCATCAGAGAAATGCAAATCAAAACCACAATGAGATACCATCTCACACCAGTTAGAATGGCGATCATTCAAAAGTAGGAAACAACAGGTGCTGGAGAGGATGTGGAGAAATAGGAACACTTTTACACTGTTGGTGGGATTGTAAACTAGTTCAACCATTATGGAAAACAGTATGGCGATTCCTCAAGGATCTAGAACTAGATGTACCATATGACCCAGCCATCCCATTACTGGGGATATACCCAAAGGATTATAAATCATGCTGCTGTAAAGACACATGCACACGTATGTTTATTGCGGCACTATTCACAATAGCAAAGACTTGGAATCAACCCAAATGTCCATCAGTGACAGACTAGATTAAGAAAATGTGGCACATATACACCATGGAATACTATGCAGCCATAAAAAAGGATGAGTTTGTGTCCTTTGTAGGGACATGGATGCAGCTGGAAACCATCATTCTTAGCAAACTATCACAGGAACAGAAAACCAAACACCACATGTCCTCAATCATAGGTGGGAACTGAACAATGAGATCACTTGGACTTGGGAAGGGGAACATCATGGGGAGGGGGGAGGGGGGAGGGATTGCATTGGGAGTTATACCTGATGTAAATGATGAGTTGATTTTGTGCTGACGAGTTGATGGGTGCAGCACAGCAACATGGCACAAGTATACATATGTAACAAACCTGCACGTTATGCACATGTACCCTAGAACTTTAAGTATAATAATAATTTTTAAAAAATCAGCAACTAAAATTTTTGCTTTGAATGATTAAATACTTTGTTTTCCATTTTTTTGTGCTGACAATATTTCATCAAGCTACAACTTACATACAGTCATATGCACATCCTTGGTGTACAGCTCCATGAATGCTAACATATGAATACACTGCCCAACTCAAGAGGACAAAGCAATAATAATACCTCCATTGGCTTCAAGCTGAGAAACAAAAAATCCTTATGCTAGATAATGCCCATTATCAGTGCCACCGTCCACCCTCAGTTTAAGGGAGCCAAGGTAATTTTGGTATGGTTGAGTTAATGGCTAGAATAGAAAAGCCATTTCTACTAAAGTTATGTTTACAATGTCAAAAACCCAAGGGATATATATTGCTTCATTCTTTGCCAGAAGAAGTGCCAGCTGTGATAGCTCTATATTTAGAGGAAAATAAGAAAAACATTATTATGCTTTGGAGAGTAGCTTGTGCCCTTGCTTCTCTGAAAGGTATTTTCCTTGGATAGTCTGTTCCTGAAAACCACTAATAACCCAATTCTCCCTATATGCTTTACTCCTGTGTCTCCCAGGGGAACACACATACAGTCCCGTCAAGTGTGAAATCAGAGGGACCAGAGCCTCAAAAAATCTGTTCTTACACTGCTTTTGCTTTTGTGTCTCTAACTCTCGCGGGGTGGTCTGTGGTTTCCATGGCAATGATACCTGGCAACAATTCTGGGCAGCCTTCCAGGAGTTGTGTTTGGAAGTGATGGGGCTAAAATGCGTCTGTCAGAGGTAATAAAGAGTTCCCTGTGTGAACATTTCTGTCTGACTGCTCCACTCAGACACCTGCGCAGGTTCAGAAGGTAATGAGCATGGAGCAGGGTGGGAATCTGGGGTGGGGTGAGCCTATCATACAGACGGTCTCTAGCACATGTCATGATGGGGCCACGATCCTCACCCAAATGGGTGGCTTTGACCAAATAATAAGTTAAAAGCTGACTCTGTGTCTGACCTCTGAAGTCTTTACTAAAGACTACATTGATTCTCAGATTCACCTTTAAAAGTTGAATTTATCATATTTTTACTCTCTGTCATCTCTAGTAAATTCCTTTTGCTGAATTTCCCATTTCTGTTAATACTGTCACCATCTTCCTCAGCACGTAAAGCTTCAGTTCAAGGCTTCAATCCATTCTTCAAATTGAATCAAAAAAATCCTCTTAGTTTTTCATTCTCATTTTTTTCTTACATCTATCCTTTTATATCCATTCATTCATTCATGTATCCATTCATTCAAAACACACTTATGAGCCTCTGCTATTGACTGAGGATGCAACAAAGAACAGAATGGAAAAAAAGTTCAGTATCTTTGGATGGGCTTAGAGCACAGAACCAGGTGAGAGGCTATGACTCCCTATTGTGACAACTCGAGTCAGATTTCTATCCACTAGACTAGGAATTTTTCCAGTTATAAAGATCAAGTAATACTCTGGCAGGTTGCCAATCTCTTTCATTTACATGGACAGGTGATTGACTAGCCACCACCAAAGACCTTGTAGATCTAAGTATCCTGAGTATCAATATATCTCTGTTGCTATTAACTACTTTTACCTTGATGATACCTTTTTTCTGGCAATTAAATGCTAGTGCTTGTGCTCTGCCGCTGCAGGATCCCTTCATCCTCATCACAACGGCAACATCTCCCACTATCACCACAGCCTAGAGAGGCAGCCACTGCTGAGTTTTTATAGTATGCTGGTGCTCCAATTGCTACTTTATTTATGATTTCATGAAATGAGGGTCTCATGGGGTCATCAGGGGATATCTGCTACAGAAGAGACTCTCAATATTCAGATACCCCGGTGACATGTTCTGTGGCAGGAAGTCACCTTCCCCAGCCATCTCATGGTCCAGAGTGGCAGGCACAGAGTGTGTGGAGGAACTTAGCAGCAGGGAGTAACACTTTCCAAGACTGAACTGGCAATTGCTACTGCTGAGTGTCTAACTTGCCAAGAGCAGAGACCAAAAAGGGAGCATTCATATATTATCATTTTTCCAGGAAACCAGAGAACCACCTGGTAGCTGATTACTCATATTGAAACTCTTCATCATAAGGGGCAGCCACGTGTGCTCATTATAAAGTATATGTATTAGAGTACATATATCTCTTTCCTGTTATGTTTCTGCTATCTCATTATCCTTGGACTTACGTTACATCTTATTCATCATCATGGCATCCCAGACAATATTTGCTTCTAAACAAGGAATTTATTCCATGGCAAAAGAAGTATAGCAATGGGCCCATGTGCCATATCTCCCAGAAGCAGCTACTGTGATCAAATGGTAGAATGGCCAGTTAAAGGTCAGTTGGAAGAGAAAACCCTGAAAGGTTGGGGTTACATCCAATAGGGTGAAATACATGCTTTGAACCAGTGATCAATGCATGGTGCAATTTATCCCACAGTCAGAATCAAGGGGTAGAACTTGGGGATGGATTCTCCTACAGCTACACTAGCAATCCACTGAGATAATGTTTGTTACCTGTCTCTACACCTTTGGGCTCTGTTGATTTAGGAATGTTCGTTCACAAAGAGAAAGTATTCCACTTAGGCTTAGATGACCATTTGAAGCTTCTAATGCTACTAAACCAAAAGGCCAAAAAGAAATTTTTAAAAATGAGTTCTGCCACTCAAGAAGACAGAGAAGACTAGTTACAGAGCCTGTGGTCTTCTAAGGGTGTCTCTTAGTACTCCTCAGTGCAACATTTTGGAAAACCATATCAACTCGATAAATGCAAGATCTCTGGGAATTCAGGCCCCTTCAAAAATGAGGGCTTTCAGATAAGAAGTCTCGGCCGGGTGCAGTGGCTCACACCTGTAATCCTAGCACTTTGGAAAGCTGAGGTAGAGGACAGCTTGAGCCCTGGAGTTTGAGATCAGCCTGGGAAACACAGGGAGACCTCATCTCTAAAAAACAGAATTTAAAAGAAGCTATCAGCTGGATGTGGTGTGTGCACCTGGGCAATAGAGCAAAAGCCTGTATCTTAAAAAACAAGAGAGAGAGAGACTCTACAAGCTGAATTGCTAGCTTACAATGAATGCAACATCAAATAGACAAATAGACAGTGGAAGAGGAATTGATATCAGTGATGACCTCATGAATAGTTACAGAAATGTGACTGTTATGAATGTCTACCTTTGCTTAATTTGTGTTTGCGTATCTATATATATATATATATGGCTTATGTTAATTCATGTTTCTTCCCCTTCCTTCTTTCTCCTATTATTTTACTTAAGCTACTGTTAGTGATTAAGTTTATAACTTCATCTTTAGTTTACAGAGTATTCAGATAGATATGCAGATATGCATATGATTGTTACAGGAAATCTCTTTGGGGTAGAAGGCAATACAGTCTTCATTTGTATGAAGGATAATTGCATCTTATTAGGCAGAGCACAGAGCTCTTACAATTGGTTAGAACGATGGGGACTGATGCTGACTAACCAAGCGGATAGACAAGACCAGTTATTTGCCTACTTTCTCTGAGCTCCAAGTCCTGCTATACTCTGCAATGTTGGGCCTAGACTAGCTTGCCACCTGGTCCTCTATTAGGTTCTGCTAATGAGAGGCACCAGAGGGGTTGGAAGGTGGGAAGAGGAGAGAAGGGACATCCCTTCTGTTTCTAGTCCCTTCTGGCAATGCTCCAGCAGCCACAGATGCTTGATTCAGCCTCCGGCTTCTTCGGTACTCCTACTGCCAGCTTTTCCATGCCCCTGCAGAGGCACCTGCATGCATGAGGCCCAGCACTTTTGGTAGTTCAGTGCTAGCCATGCCATCCTTCCTTGCCCACAGAACCAGGCCCCTCCATGGTCTGTATTCACCAGTTCATTCATCCATTCACTCTTCCACCCCTTAAATATTTCTTGAATTCTTGTTGGGCACTCCACTAGACTTTGAGATAAAAAGGTGAACAGGCATGGTTTGTCCCAGCCAGCAAAGAATTTCATTTAGGGCCTAGGGGAGGAAGCAGGTCATCCAACCAGCAGTAGCCACAGAGTGTCACGGTGGCAGAGGAGCACTGACCTCAGTCAGGGTTGAGTCAGGCTCAGAAACAATTCCAGAAGCAGTAGCATCTGCACACACAATGCATGAAGGGAGGAGATGGCTCCAGGCAGAGAGAACACGGTTAAAGAAAAATATGTTTGAGCCAAGGTGGCAGGTTTACTCCTCCAATTGGGATGGAAGCTCAGACTGCAGAGCATATGATGAGGAGAAGAAGGCAGGTGAGAAAGTGGAAGCGGGGAGGACAGCCGAATGAGAGCCTGGTGGCTCCTGTAAGCCACAGCGCCTTTCTCTTTCCTATCTCCTCTCTTGTTCCATTCAGTGATCAGTGTTGGGCACACATTGCTCCTCTGATCTGTGGAAAGGAATGGAGTATGGAGAGTGTCAGCTCCGTAGCCTCAATCCAAAAGCCCCAATACCAACTGTTTCCCAGTCAATGAGCTTACCTCCAAGTTGCATGCTTTCTTGCAAATTTGGCTCTGCACTCCAATTTCCTTCTAGATCTTTCTCTCCTTTGTCTGATCTGGGCTCTTTTCATCTCAGTCTCCCCACCTTATTAATGAACAGCAATTTTGTCCTCTAAGCTTTTTCAAACCCATCTCATTACCCCCATTAAATTTAATGCAGTTACCAGGGCCCACCCTCCTTAGTGGGCACCAGATTACATGCAGCAGAATCTTTTCTTGTCATGGGATGAATACAGTGAATAACATGAGTAGGTGTCAGAAGTGTGAGTGAAAGAGCTTCCCCTGCTTTCTAGGGCCACAGTGAGGTTGGAGGTGGGAGGAGATGCTCTTGATGATCTGGCCTGTATTCTCAGTGCCACGAGGAATGTGTACCCATCCAATCATTATTTAGTAAAAATATTTTTGTAAATAAAATATAGCCTAAGTACCTTGAATAATTTTAAATTCATATCAGATGCAGCTTTTGAAGTTATAAGATTCTTCGACTTATGTGAACAATGTAACCCATGTGTAATTAAAAATTTTAATGGAATTTTATCTCCCACTGATTGCCATGTTTGTGCTCTCTGAATATTCCCACACAAACTACACTCTGGCACCAGTATCTGAGCACTGTCATAGCGTCAAAATGTGTAGCCATCATTCTATCACCTCAAATCCAGAATACATGCAGAACTACACAACTATCCTGTCAATATTATAAAGAGAATCACCAAAGTAAAATGCAAAATTATGTGTGTACAAAAAAACATATATTCATCTCACATGATCTCACATTTAGTTTCCCTCTCTCCACACACTCTATATTATCATGTAATGGGACAATGAGTGTATTTTTGAATTTTCCAAATTTTCTACAGTGCAACTGTATGCTTTTTATAGTTATGTGTTAGAGCTTTTACATGAGTTATTCAGATTCCTGGGAATATCTGGCAAACCAATGGAGTCAGCCTTTCTGATGTGTATTTGCACAAAAAATTGAGAAGACTTCTTAGAGCCAAGAATGATAGTTTTGACCCAGTACACAAGCCTTGGTTATCAGAAAGCAGGTATGGTCCTGATCACATTCTGAAGTGGGTCTCTTGGGTATGTCTGCAATTTTGGTTTCATATCTACATTCTCTGGAAAAAGAGAGGTAAGGTAAAAACTAACATTTCTGTATGACTAAACATTCTTTATAACATCAGGGCTCAGGTATAGCACAAAACAAACATTCTTCTCCTATTCACGACAGAACTTCTTTGGCACCTGGAAGAATCTGGTGGGAGACGGTGGTGCCCAGCAAAGGGATGCTGTTTCTAAAAGTCCCAAAAATGCTTACCTGCAAAGACAAATGATTCTCTGCAGAAGCAGCACTATTGCATCATGGTTCTTGCAGAAGAGGCAAGAGTGCCCACTGGGCAGAAAGAGGTGCCAGTTGGACCCAGAAGTGGCATCCAAAAAAAAAGGTCAGGCACAAGGCTAAGCCTGGCAGACATGGTAAACCTGAGGGAGGAAGACAGTGACAGAGGAAGATGAATAAAACCCCCAAGCCACCTGGCAATATGTGAGACGCAATGGGGATGCCCAGGATAAAACCAAAAGAATTTTGAAGCTGGAGCAAGAGTTAGAGGTGAGAAAAATACATCTCAGGATGTCTCACACAGGGTAGTTAATCAAGCTTTTCGATTTAGAAGGGCGGGTTTAAATGCCAGGAGAGGGGTAGTAGAACAGAACAAAATAGAATAGAATAGAATAGAATAGAATAGAATAGAATAGAATAGAATAGAATAGAATAGAATAGAATGGAATAGAATAGAATGACTCAGTTATAAAGGTATTCTCTCCATAGCGTTACGATGTGTCTTGAGTAAATTTCTTTCTGCTGGTCCTTGCTCTGTCCTCTATAGCAAGTGACTCACTTGTCACTCTATAGCAGTGACTTATTGAACTATATTTTATGGATTCCTGGGATTCAATCTGAGGCGCCTCAGAGACAAAGTGGGGATTTGGGGGAGGGGCTCTGGTGTGGTTCCATCAGTGATTGTGCTTGGGGGACAAAAAGGCTTTCTCAACTTAAAACAAAGTCACTGCTCTATGGCAATATCATAAAAGACAACTCATCCTTCAAAACAATAACCCTTCAAATATTTGGAGACAGCTGTCACATCTCTGCTTATTCGTTTCTCCTGAGGCTAAACACGTCAGACACCTGTTCCTCAGCTAAGGCACTCCAGGTCCTTCATCCTCCCGGCTGCTTTCTCACACTGCCCTCTGCTTAGTCCCTGTCCTTTTGAACATGTGTGTGGCTGGATAGAAATTCATGGATTTTGACCCAGATATGCTTTTTAAAAAATCATTATTATCATGATCATGTGAGAAAAATTAAACTTTCCAGATAAATTAAACTTCCAATTTAAAGTACACATTGTTCTGCTACAACACCTGTTTCTATAACACCAAAATCACTCACACACAATTGATCAACAGAAAGATGATGTCAGTATAATGCAGAAGTTGCTTTGGTTTATATGTGGTTTTCACCTGGCAAGGGAAGAGGAATTAGCAGGAAGAGCATCATATCCATCAGCAGGAAAGGACAATGCCTCAGTTTGACACTTGTACAGACAGAAGCCTTTTAATCTGCATTTTAAGAAAATCAAAAAGGGGCACCTATTAAAGAATTGTGGGTTTTTTTAAATAAGCATCTTCCTGGCGGGGAACAGTGGCTCATGCCTGTGATCACAGCACTTTGGGAGGCCAAGGTGGGCAGATCACTTGAGGTCAGGAGTTCAAGACCAGCCTGGTCAACATGATGAAACTCCATCTCTCTTAAAAATACAAAAAATTAGCCAGGCATGGTGGCATGGGCCTGTAATCCCAGCTACTCAAGAGGCTGAGGCATGAGAATTGCTTGAACCTGGGAGGCAGAGGCTGCAGTGAGCCACGATGGCACCACTGCACCCCAGCCTGGGCGACAGAGCACGACTCTGTCTCTAAATAAATACATAAATAAATAAATAAACCAGCATCTTCCTCAAGCTCAGAACTCCCCTTCCACCTGTCTTGCCTCAGAACAGCAACCCCATGTGTTTGCACTCCTGTTTCTCAGACGTGTGATGCCCTAAAGCAACCCAAAGCCACTGATTTGCCTGCCCGCCCGCCAGTCCGTGTTATCCCTGAGATCCACATGATTGATTGGTTAGTGCTCTCATTGCCCAGTCACATCTATTTTTGAATAGTTTGCCCCTAAATTTATTTTGCTACAAAGCTTGCTACTCTTCCTGAGCAGTTTTACAGATTGCAAAGTTTTTTGCATGGAGTTATAACAGAAAGGCCTATAGTTTCCTTCAGGCCAATATTCAATCAGTTCGAAATTCAAACTCTTCCTAAGAGTGTTTCTCCACTCTCAACCCCCTTTCCCCACACTTCCCAAAACGGTTTGTAAATTCAGAGGCAGCTTATGTATCCTAATGGCAGTGGGAATGCAAAAATGGCAGTGGGAATGCAAAAGGGTCTCTGAATGGCAGTGGGAATGCAAAAGGGCCTCTGGGTCACCCCTGTCCTCTCTTGAGATGTCCCCGTCCATCTAATCTCAGGTCCTCTGGGCTGGTACTGGGGTGCCCCCATCCTCCCTGACATCCCTAGACATTGTGCAATGACCTACTGCTAAAAAAAAAAAAGAAAGAAAGAAAAATTTTTCCCTACAGCTTACCGTTGCAAAGTCCTGGCTGTGTTCTCTCTTCCACCTGAACTCTGAACCTGCCTAATGCATGGGCTTCCCAGCCCTTCTCCACTCCCCCAGGGGAAAAGGCAGGGCTCTCTGTGTACATGATTCAGACTGCAGCAGGAAGAAGGCAAGGGAGAGCACTATTTTAGGCCCATCAATCTAGCCACCTCCCCACCAATGCTGTTCTTCTGCTCTGCACTGTATAAATGAAAGCATGGCAGGAACTTTTGCTCTGTCTTATCCTCCACCTCCCAAGGTTTGGCTTCTTCTATAGCTCTATGTGCAGACTGCCATGCCTGACACTTGATATATAAGGGAAACTTTAGAAAATCCCTCTGTGTCTCAACACAGCCTGGCTTTCAAGATTATTATTTCTTTATAATTTCAAGAAAAATAAATTTGAGTCTCGAAATCGAAAAATATTTTTCTCACTATTGTAGGCTGTTATTTTCTCTTCAGCTGAATCAATGATTATCAGTGATTTGGAGCAGAGAAGCTGTGGTTCAAGAGGGAACCTGGGACTGTTGAAAATCAAGATAACTTTGGTTTACCATTTTTAAAAATTTCATCAAGGTTCCATGTGACATCCAGGATATTTTATCCTTAATATAAGAATAAGCTGCCACAAAAAAGGAATAATCCAAGAGCTTAAAAAATTAGAAATTTGATGGCCAACTTAAAGTAATGAATGTGATAACTGACAATATGAAGGTAGTCACAGAGTTGGAGATACATGAAATAAAGTTGAAGAAATCCTCTAGAATGGAGAAAAAAGACAAGATAGTAGAAAATGTAAGAGAAAAAGGTAAAGGGTGATACATTTTAAATGTTTACTATCCATTTGATAAGCTCCATAACACAAAACAGATAATGGTATTGGGAAAACTATGAACACATAAAAGAAATAATAAAAGCAGATTCGCCTTAGTTGAAAAGGCAAAGGTCTTAAGATTCACACAACCGGCCAACTCCTATTAAAATTTCAAGGCAGAATAAACTATAGATCTAAGAAATTTCCAAAAAGAAAAAAAAAAAAAAAAAAAAAAGGCTAACTGCAAAGGAAGAAGCCATAGTCAAAACTAAAAAATAAGAAGCAAAGTCCAGAGATGAAAGTTCTCTTGAATTTTTCACACAACAGCCAAATTATGAACAAAGTGTGAAGATTGTTTTAAAATGTTTTTTGGATGCAGAATATCCCAAAGCTTACAATTCATGTTCGACATTTGAAAAAAAAAAAGAAATGTATACCAGCAAAAGTTTAAAAAATAAACAGCATCTCACAAAGAAATGACATAGTATATGAGGAACCAGAGAAATCTTGACACAAAAATAGTGAAGAAAGTGAATCAGAAAATGAGACAAATTCACTTGTCAAACTTTGAAAATTTCACTTCCAATAGCAAAAATCTAATTTGCTTAATTATTTTACCGTCCACCTGCATCCAATGTTCTACTTAGTTCTGTAGTAAATAAGTTACATAATTATAATATTAAGCATGTTAATTATTTTGTTTATTTGAGAACCATAGAATTAGACAGAATATAAAAAATTTATTTGTAAGTACAGAACTGCAGAACAGAATGTAAATGTTGTAAATAATGACCGGGCGCAGCGGCTCAAGCCTGTAATCCCAGCACTTTGGGAGGCTGAGGCGGGCGGATCACCTGAGGTCAGGAGTTCAAGATCAGCCTGGGCAATACAGTGAAATCCCGTCTCTACTAAAAATACAAAATTAGCCGAGCGTGGTGACACATGCCTGTAATCCCAGCTATTTGGGGGGCTGAGGCAGGAAAATCGCTTGAACCTGGGAGGCAGAGGATGTGGTGAGCCGAGATCGCGTCATTGCACTCCAGCCTGGGCAATAAGAGTAAATCTCCATCTCACCAAAAAAAAAAAAAAAAAAAAAAAAGTTAGAAATAATGTACAAAAATAAAAATCAGGAAATAGATGGGAAACGCTAGATGAAAGGTAACATAAGTGCACTAAATTCCCCATTTTCATAGGAAAGTCAAAATATAATGTTGATAATTGATGAATCAAGAAATAGAGGCATAAAAATATTATTTCAACTTAAGATGGAACCTCCAAAACTCTAAAAGCAAATACTGCCCAACACAGTTGCCTCTGGGAAGTAAGTCTAGGGACAGGGAGTGGAGAGACAAGGAGATTACTTTTCTATTTGATACTCTCCTGTACTGTTAAAACTATCTACCATTTGGATTCATTAGTTCTAGTATTTACTAAAAAAAATGTGAAAAAGGAAACATTATACATGAAAAGCATATTCTAGATCCTGAGGGCATATATTTTCACCATTTAAACTGAAAAATGAAATAGATATCACTGTCTTTTTAATTTTTTTTACAAATTCTGAGTTTTCAGGATAAAGTTTTGGAATCTTTCCTGCAGGGGTCCAAGTAGCTCTGGGTCTGTTACACCTGGTTATTTAGTATCTCCACTGTTATTTGTTGCTTCAGATTTAGACATGGAAGGCATTGGCTGAAATATGAAGTGATCTGGAAGAGCAGGTTAAAATTGATATGTAACCCTTTGTCAAAGGGTTAAAAACTTCACATACAGGCCAGGCGCAGTGGCTCACATTTGCAATCCCAGCACTTAGGGAGGCTGAGGTGGGTGGATCATTTGAGGTCAGGAGTTTGAGACCAGCCTGGCCATCATGGTGAAACCCCGTCTCTACTAAAAATATAAAAATTAGCTGGATGTGGTGGAAGATGCCTGTAATCCCAGCTACTTGGGAGGCATAGGCGAGAGAGTCACTTGAGCCTGGGAGGCGGAGACTGCAGTGAGCCGAGATTGCGCCATTGCACTCCAGCCTGGGCAACAAGAGCGAAACTCCATCTCACAAAAGAAAAAAGAAAAAATGTACATACATTGATCAATCAGATCAGCTAATGAGTCACAAGGACAAAATGAATTCGAGTTTTCATTTGGAGACAAGTAAAACAGTAAAAGGGGGAAGCCAGTCCAGAGAGAATACCAACAGGATGCCATAGAGTCATTTGGCATCTAAAGAGGAAAAAAAGAATGAAAGAAGTTACCTATTTTCACAACAGTACTTTGGGTGGGCCCTGACTATTGATGAAGCTACCATCTTATCTAAGGTTTGAACGTCAAGGTTTAGATCACTCCACTAAAGGTGTCATAGACTGTATACCCAGTCCTCTACTATGAAGTTTTATCCAGCTATTCTCAGGAACCAGGGCAAAAGTAACCAGTCTAGCCAGGCACAGCAGGATCCGTAAAGACCAGAGGCCAGTATGTTTGATAGATATCAAAGCTGACCCAAAAACACATTTAACAATGAATCTTTTGTGAGAATAAAGACTATCAAGTACACCACATGAGGTATTGAATTACTATTCACCCAATATTAGGTAATTGCTCAAAATGTCTTGAGGAATAATAATATTTACTGACCTTCTAGTATGTTGATTTTAGATATAATTGTGTAAGGTCATTTGCATAGAATTCTTTTTAGTTTGTAGCCTCCAATGTCTTTTTTCTTCTTTTAAAATTCATTTCAGCTATGTATCTAGCAGTACCTGGGTGTACACAAACAGCTAGGTCAACCTAAGGGTAACATTCAGCACAACAAGAAAACAGGTGACAAATACAAAACAAGGGCGTGAATACAAATAACATGGCGTCATTTGAATGAAAGATTTTTTTTTATTTTTATCATCCATATTTAACCCAATGCATCAGAAAAAGAAGTGTTGGAAAAACTTGATTCTGAAATTTCTAAAGCAAAAACTGCACCTTGACTTAATGGGCAAGGGAAGAAATCTAAAGCCATCTTGCTTTGATGCAAGATGCAAACAAAAATGAGACATTCCCTGAGCCATCAATAACGTGACAGTCCAGGTAGGACTGGCCGGGGCTGACTGCTACAAACCTCTCAGCCTGCATCCAACTCCTCAGGCCTCATGTGAACCTGTAATAACATTCTTCCACCACTTCACAGTTGCCTCTAGGTTTCATTGGAACCCTGCTTTCTTTTTTCAGTTACTTACTCTGGGAACTCACCTCCAACCCAGATCACCTGCAGGAATTCTTGAAAAACAAATAGAATAGAATATCTGATTGGCAGACACAATCAATACGACAAAATGCAAGGAGACAGCAACTTTTTTCCTCTGTTGTTCCTATTTCCTTTCGTTTCATGTTGAGGGTATATGGGACATTTTTTTTTTTTTCTGTACTGCAAGGATAGTATAGTTTTGAAATTTGCTGCTGCTAGATTGAATACTTGCTCAGTTTCTCTGACTCTTTCCTCTGACAATAGTTCCATGTAGAGGATCTGAATTTCTGTATCATATTTATTGGATAGTTCACCACAATGCCAGTACCTCGTGAGAATGCAAAAGCCCTACTAATTACAGATTTAAAGCATTCATTAAACTATTCTGAAACATGATGAGTACCACTCTATAACATAAAATAAGGTGCAGTGTATACATGTATGCCTGCTTATTTAGTGGTAATATAGATTTTAGTGTGCACTTGTCACTCAATTTAGGTTCTCATTATTGTCCTGCTTGCCCTAATTCAGTGATGTATCATCTTCTTGCATTTGTCTAAATCTGTTCAGCAGCAGATAAATCAAAGCTTTTCTTGCCCTTGCCCTTCCAAGCTGTTCAAATCATCCATCTGACCGTGGAAGAAAGGACATAATCACTTGCTTGGAAGGAGAAAATATCTACATTAACTCTACAGCAAACCACTTCTGCATTGCTGTGTGCAAATATGCACGTGGTGTGTGTGTGTGTGTGTGCACTTACGCATACACACTAAAGCCACAGATCTTGGAACAGAGTCTGAAAGAAAACCGTGAAAGCCATAGAATGTTGCTCTTTTTTTTTTTTTTTTTTTTTTTTGAAAAGATAAAAGCAGGTTTCAATTCTCTTCTTAAGAAGACAGTATATTTCCCAACATTTCAAAGGCCATATAAGATCCTATTTTTATAGCCTCATGAGCTGTGGGAGCAGAAAATTAATTGGTTCTCTAACTGGTAAATCCTTTGACAGACAATATAGCCTGGAATTCAGAGTCCTAATACATTTTTTTCTTTGTGGTTCAACAGAGAAAGAATCATAAACCAGGAAAGATGTCCTGGGTAGACCTGAAGAATGTGGCACTCCCTCTTCCCTCTTTTAATCCTTTTCCTCAATCCACCCCAACTTTTTGATATTTTATTTTACTTTCTTTTTGCCTTTGGACATTTATCTCTTCTTCTGGGAAGGGTGTTATCGGAAATGTTTTTTAATGTAACCAGCAAGAGTTATGACTGTGACAGGGAGGCTAAGGAGTGGCCAGAGTTTCCACCACAGCCTCCAACTGCCCTGCAGGAATCTGGAGCTGAGAAATGGAGGCATCAGCTCCACTTCCAACATTTCTCCAGGGGCTATATCAGCTCTTCACTCTATGGCAGCATTAACTCTGTTGCTCTTAGAGCATTTCCTGGCATGTCAAAAATGAAACCAGGGCATTTGTCTCCTTTCACGTTCTGCAGATTATCATGCAAAACTCCATTTTTTCCCCAGAAATAATGAAGTAAATAGACAGGAGTCTTCTTGTGTTGTATAAGTAATCAAAACATGCTTCTCTGAGCTGGTTTTACTGTACTTTTGTGCCTATGGTAGAATCTAAGTTGAGCACTGTAAATTTTCTAGTAGGATTCTGAATTTCTCTGGATGCAAGAGGTAGCTGAATGTGGTAGTACCTTCAATTATTTCCACTTATAATTAAAATAGCACTCCTCTCCCCACCCTGCTTATTTTTTTAATTTTTAACATAACTTTTTGAGTTATGAGCCTAATTTTTTGAAAGTTGGTTGATAAAAGTAATGTTATATATTAGTTTGGTGCAAAATTAATTGTGGTTTTTGCTTGCAATTAATTTTGCACCAATCTAATACTTTGCTATGTTTTCTTGTTTGTTTGTTTGTTTGTTTTGAGACGGAATCTAGCTCTGTCGCCCAGGCTGGAGTGCAGTGGTGCGCTCTGGGCTCACTGCAAGCTCCGCCTCCCGGGTTCATGCCATTCTCCTACTTCAGCCTTCCGAGTAGCTGGGACTACAGGCGCCTGCCACCACGCCCAGCTAATCTCTTTTTTTTTTTTTTTAGTAGAGACGGGGTTTCACTGTGTTAGCCAGAATGGTCTCGATCTCCCGACCTCGTGATCCGCCCATCTCGGTCTCCCAAAGTGCTGGGATTATAGGCATGAGCCACCACGCCCGGCCCTCTAATACTTTGTTTAGAGTTTCCATGGGGTGTTTCTAGGGGTATAGTGCTGGGTGCACACACACATATACACAATCATATCACACCAACACATGCACTCTCACTCTGGTTTTGATTCTTTGCAGTTTCATCAATGTCCCTAGGTTCATTGTCTCTGTAGTATTCTGTTCTTTTACTGATTTCGTCTCCACTTTCTTGTCCTAAGAAATAATGTCCTGATGTTTCATTGCACATCACTCAGAGGAGAGAGAATCTGATAACCCTAGAGGTTCATTTCCTCCTCTGGTTTGGTAGTTTAGGAGAGAGCTGGCTTAACAGAGAACAGTCTAATAGAAATCACTGGATTCCAGAAGGTTCCTCTTTCAAATAAACCCATTTCTCTGATCTAGGAGCATCTGGGATTACACAATGGCATAGATGTAACCTGCTCCTGCAGTCCCTATGTATATGCAGTATCACAGGTCCAGGATTCCTCTCCATGACACATCAGCCATGATACATGCAGTCCTCCCCTGTCCAGCAGAAGCCATGGTATACTGAGTTTTTGAGGAGTTGTGTGCACCCTGCTACTTCTCTGCTTATAAATTTTTCCTCAATAAAACCTATTTTATGTTTTCATTGCCAGTGGCCCTTGTGGTGCATTTCCTGATTCCCCCTGGTACAGCTGCTCCAATCCCTAGCTGGTACCTCTTTACCTGGCTTGTCCTCACGAGGCCTTCCTCATAGTCAAGAGAGATGGTTTATAAGCCACATTATACAAGTTCTCAGGTTAGTGCCAAGGCAAACATAATAGCATTAATGTTCACCTTAGACAATCATCCTGTTTCCAATACAGTTTTCTGATAACACTACTTGTAAGTGTATCATCAAAGCAAGTCCCATTCTTATAAGAATTTGGGGGATTGTGAGCCCAGAATGGATTAAGTAGGCAGTGTAGATTTTGTCCTACCATAGCCATGTGCAGATTAAAAACATTTGCCTCTAGCTACTCAGATTTCTGCCTTCGTTCTCCTTTCCCAGTTGGCTTGCTCTCCTCTCCTAGGGTGAACGTATGTGTGTTGGGGGCAGGGTAGCATGATAGAATATACTAGTCATGATCCTAATGTTATTTCAAATCATCAAAGCACGTATTTAGAACAATCACCAGTTATTGCCTGCTGGATCTAAAATGGAATACTCACCAAGGAATACCGTAAATAACCAAGCAGAACAGAAGGTCACAATGTTATGGTACATTCTCCTTTATGTAATAACGCCAATTAAAAATCATAGTTAGAGATGTCAAGCATAAAAATAAAAAAGAAATCATAGTCTATTTTTTAAGAAGTTTAAATAAAGATATCAGCAACTCGCCAAATATTTTATATACTAAAGGGAATTTAAGAAAACAAAATCCCTTATTCTTTATACCTTTCAATGAAATCTTACAGCAGCACATGTTCCGCACAATTTAGTCAGAGATCTCAGAGGATTCAGAAATATAATCATGGGAAGAGTGCTGTTTCAGAATGAAGTCTTGACAAGCAGTGAAACGAAAATAAATGGATTACAACAAGCATACTAAAAAGGAAAAATAATGTTAGATAAATTTCCCCAAGAAACTAGTGATAAGGGACAGATTTTCAACTGTTTTCTTTTTAATCTGCTTTGTTTTTTTATTTCCAAATAACATGTTCAGCTCAAAAATAAAAGATAAAATCAAATAGAATTATTTGCCAGTTTATTTCAGGAAAGCTTAGTATTTTAAAATAACAATAACAAACGATAGTATATTTCAGGGCTTAGAGTTGTTTTATTAAGAGGTTCAAGTTATAGGCATCTAAAAGCAAGAGTGAGGACAAAGGGCATGGTACATTAATAATACTTGGTAAATAGCAAGCTTTCCCAATGCGAAAATAATTTAATTAACATAAAAGCACTAAACAATTAGTGGTCCTTATCTGGCTTAGGACCCACCAACTCAATTATGGCTAGTAAGCCCATTAGTTGAGTTTAAATTTTAGAAACTTTGGAAACTGTTTAATTTTTCTCTTAAACCTTCGAGAAAAAGGACAATCTGTTGTGTACAATCAGAATACACAATCACTAGCAGAAGCCTAATTGACTATGTTCTGCAGAGAGGAATGTGATTGAACTTCAGTGTTTACTGAGTGTGAACACAAAGCACCAGGTTAGGGAGAGCAGAGCCCCAGCCTGCATTTTCATTTCTGTATGGTACGGCTGAAATGTAGCATTGATACCTACCAAACAGGGATGAATTCTCCAGCAAGGGCTGGGAAAACATGGGGGAATTCACAGTGGATGGTTTTTTTTTGTTTTGTTTTGTTTTTTTGTTAACTTTGAGAGGTAAAGATTTGGAAGACAGGTATGACTACCTCAAAAAATTCTCCACTAACATAAGCCACTATGATTTCCCTGCAGCTTGTTTAAGAGCCATCCTGAAGGCCCTCATAACCTCTGTTGTAACCCTGTTATAGAAATCACTGGTTGGATGGCAAGAGCCAATGGAGAGAGTGTTGGGGTTTGCGTGCACAAGGATAGATAAAGTGTACCTAAAACCTTCTATTGAGCAAAAATGGTGTTAGTGTCACACTCTATCATATCAGAGAGACTTGTCGGCTGTGCTGAAGATTTTGGTTGTCCTAAAAGCACCGGTAGCCACTGAAAGGTTTATGTGATGGACTCCATCTCGCTGACGATTTATTGGGTATGAAAATAGGTACTTTAACACATGTAAGTCTGCCTGCAGATGTGCCATTGGAATTCTGCCATGCTTCATGGAGGGCCGAGAAGCCCAGGCTGCCATCCCTTTAGGCAACGTAACATGTGCTGTTTGTGGAAGATAACACGCCCGCAATAGATACATCCGTGCTTCAGAAATGGAACCTGAGGAACAGAGCCCATCTGGGTGTCATTGCCATGCATGATTCAGAAAATCAGACACAGCCATGATAATGGCCACCAAAGCACTTCAGAATCCTGTCCACATCAAGAACACATGACAGGCAAGATTGCAGAGCAGGTGGGACTCCCACAGGGACAATGCTGGCCTCACTTTGAGCACTCCGCCACCCTGACACCTTTTTGGTGACACAATACAACATGTACAGGATCTTCCCAGCCCCTCTTCAAATTCACTCCACCATTGGCCCATGATCTGGAAATGGGGCTTTTCATAAAAAATTGAAAACTGCTTTTCTGAAAAATGGAAGAACCAGAAAAGTAAAATTCTTAAATCATAGGGCTTCATCTTTCAAATTCAAGCTATTTAACAGCAATCCTGTAACAAAGTTGCTTTTCTACCTGTCATGATTTTCTTTCACAGTTCATAAGGATTGTTTGGATTACAGACAATAAGTACTGTTTTTATATTAGCTTGGCTAATATATATTTTCCTGATCATATTTTCCCTTCTATTGACTATGTAAAATTCATGTCTTTCACGGTTTTAAAAATTAATAGCAAGGACAATTGTCTTTTCCAAAAATCTCTTAAATATGTGACACTGTACCTTAAAAAATAATTATCAAAGACCAAGGTACCAGCTTGAGCACAGCTGCCCAGTAGTGACAAAGTCTCTCTTTTTGAGACAGAGTCTTGCTCTGTCACCCAAGCTGGAGTGCAGTGGTGCAATCTCAGCTCACTGCAAGCTCCACTTCCTGGATTTAAGTGATTCTCGTGCCTCAGCCTCCCAAGTACCTGGGATTACAGGTGCATACCACCACACCTGGCTAATTTTTGTATTTTTAGTAGAGATGGGGTTTCACCATGTTGGCCAGGCTGGTCTCAAACTTTTGACCTCAAGTGAACCACCTGCCTTGGTCTCTCAAAGCGCTGGGATTATAGGCATGAGCCACAAGTGTCCAGCCCTAAATTCTGTTTTCAACCATGCTCCAACCACGGCTCTGTCCTTGGTTCCCTTAGTCCAGTTTTAGCAAGAATCAGGCCAGGTCATTTTAGCAAAAATTCTCCACTCTTCATACATGATCAAATTTCTCATGCCCCATCCTGGATATCTGATCACCCTGGCCTGTCTTCATCGAGCATCCTGTCAAGCTGGGTTAGCTAGAATCCTCCCTCACCCCTGAAATTTCCTCTTAGTAGTTTTCCATCCACTGACCCCAACCCTATTCCTTGACTATAATTCCTTACTTGTCCTTGTTGCATTTGGAATGGGCCTCATCTGTCTCCCCTACTGCAAAACTTCCATTATAGTAGCCTCCTTTGAATAAAGTCTTCCCTACTCCCTTTAACAAGAGGCATGAATATGTTTTTTTTCTTTAATACTAGGACTCTTCAAAATTCATGCTGAAATGGCCAGAAGAATACTTAGAGAGAAAAATTTTCACCCTTGTTGCAAATCAGGAGTAGCTTCACATATAAACTAGAAATTTGGATGAATTTCAATTAGATGCAGTTCCTGTGGTGTAAACTGGCAAAAGAGAATGACCCCCATTAGTAGAAGTGGGCACTGTTGTATACCACCAATGCCAATACTTGCAATAGTAAGTGTTGGAGCGAGGGTGAGCTCAAAGGGAATGAAAAGGGTAATGAAGAAGTCTAGACCTTTTGCTTCCTCCGGCCTCTATGGCAATATGAGCCCACCAATCAGAGGAACAGGCATGACAGAACCTTTCTCTGGAAATACTACCTGTGGAAATGGCCTTGTGAAAGCCCCCCGGCTATGGCTCTTATTCAGCACTCTCCCAAATCCCCCAAACTGATAGACAAACAGATGGGCATCTCCTGCTTTTTTCCTTTCTCTAGATTCTGGATCTAGAAGTCTTTCTATAAATAAACACTGGTAGAGAAACATATGTATGTTTAGAACCCAGTCTAATCCTACTTCTTAAAAAGTCAGTAAAAGTACAGCCACTTTGGAAAACAGTTTGGTAGGTTTGTATAAAGTTAAACATACACTTTTCACATGACCCAGCCATCCCACTAGACCCATATATTCGTCTCTATGACTACTGTTACAAATTGCTACAAATTCAGTAGCTTAAAACAACCCAACTGTATTATCATACAGTTCTGTAAATCACAAGTTCAAGCACAGCTCCCACTGGGCTAAATTCAAGGTGTTAGTGGGCTGAATTTCTTTCTGGGGTTTCTAGGGGAAAACCCATTTTCTTGACTTTTTTAGCTTCCAGAGAATGCCTGTATTCCTTGTCCCTTCTATCTTCATTTCAAAGCGAGCAATGTCCTTCTCAAGGAGCCATCTCTGTCTCTCTACAGTAGCAGGGAAGGCCCTCCACTTAAAAAAAATTAAACTTTTAAGTTCAGTGATACATGTACAGAATGTGCAGGTTTGTAACATAAATTAACATGTGTCATGGGGGTTTGTTGTACAGATTATTTCATCACTCAGATATTAAGCCTAGTGTCCATTCATTATTTTTCCTGATCCTCTCCCTCCTTGCACCCACCACCCTCCTATAGGCCCCAGTGTCTGTTGTTCCCTTCTTTGTGCCCACGTGTTCTCATCATGTAGCTCCCACTTAGAAGTGAAAACATGCAGTATTTGGTTTTCTGTTTCTGTGTTAGTTTGCTAAAGATAATAGGCCCTCCACTGTTAATAATTTATGTGATCAGATTGACCCAGCTGGAATACAGGACAGACTCCTCACTTTAAGGTCAGTTCATTAGCAACCTTGATTACATCCACAGTCTTAATTCCATTTTGTCATATTTTGTAACATATTCACAGTTTCCCAGATTAAGGAATGGGTATCTTTGGGGGGTCCAATGTTCTGCTGCCCCGACCTAAGAGAAATGAAAATAAATGTCCACACAAATAGTCATATTCAAATGTTCATAGCAGCTTTATTCATAGTAGTCAATAACTGGAACCAATCTAAATGTCTACCAACTGGTGAATGAATAAACTAATTGTGGTATACTCATACAATAGAATACTACTCAGCAATGAAAAGGAATAAACTACTCATACACGCAACCACATGAATACATCTCAAATGAATTATGCTGAGTGAAGGAAAATAGACACAAACAGCTATAAACTATTATTACATTCACATAAATTTATAGGGAAAGCAAAACCGTAGTGACAAGAAGCAGATCATAAGCTGTTAGGGGAGAGAGAGGGAACTTACTGAAGAAGGATGAAGAGAACTTTATGGAATGATGAGGATGTTCTGTATCACAAGTGTGGTGGTGATTAACACAATTGCTTATGTTTGTAAAAACTCATCAAGCCGGCCAGGCGCGGTGGCTCACGCCTGTAATCCCACTTTGGGAGGCCAAGGCGGGTGGATCACAAGGTCAGGAGATGGAGACCATCCTGGCTAACACGGTAAAATCCCGTCGCTACTAATAATACAAAAAATTAGCCGGGCGTGGTAGCCGGCTGAGGCAGGAGAATGGCGTGAACCCGGGGGGGCGGAGCTTGCAGTGAGCAGAGATCGCGCCAGGGCACTCCAGCCTGGGAGACAGAGGGAGACTCCGTCTCAAAAAAAAAAAAAAAAAAAAAAAAGCTCATCAAGCCACACCTTTAAAATTCAGAAGCTCAGCTGCATATAAATAAAATAAGATGGATAAATGAATAAAATAAATATATAAAATATATAGATTAAATATATGCATCAAATAAAATATTGAAAATCATTTTTAATATTTTTAATAGCCAATTAGAGGACAATCTAAGAGGACTTTCTAGTAAGAATGAGAAGAGTCATGAGGCCTGTGAAAAAAATTTACAATGTAAAAGAGAAGTGCCAAAGAAGAGAATTCAGAAACTGACCTCCTCTGCAATAAATTTTCTAAATGGACTGAAAAAAAGTAACAATAACATCCGCTTTTTATTTCCATCTAAAGACACTGCACCTATGAAACCTAGAGAAACCATTCAAAAATGGAGGGTCTAAGACAAGGAAGAACTAGACTGAGATGTTAAAAAACACTATCATATCGACATTAAAATCTGCAACGTAGACATCTTTCCCCAGGTGAGCACATATTGTTTATTCATTGTTTACTTGGTGGTTGCCTGATTCCCCCAGTGACCTGTAAGCACCTTGAGACCAGAGACCTTGTTCTCTGTGGTCACGATTCAGCCCTCAGTACCTAACACAGAGCCTTGCTTTTCGCAGGGGCTTCATAATATCAGTTGAATTAAGGAATGTACTATTTAAAACTATAAATAGTAAAATTAGTTACTTTACAAAATGGAATAATACAGAATGAGGAAGAAATCAGCTCCTCCATAACAAGTGAGTGCTACTTGTAAGTATTTAGAGAAAGAAAACAAAAGCCACGTCTTTAATGTTTTACAGATAAATCTCTGGGACACCTTTCAAGCCTGTGTGACCAGACCCCTTTATACGTAGGTTTTTTGAAGTTAGCTAATTTATGAGTAAGAGATTCACCTTCCTTTCTCCTGTTATGTATAAGAGGTGTAAAAGATCCTTCTCACCAGATCTCAACTCCCCTGCTTGGCACAAGGCAATTTTCCTCTTTACTGTCTTCCTCCTGCAATGCTCTTCCTGTATATAGCATCTTACATTCTTAAATGGTGGTCTTATTTTCTGCAAGAGGAGCCATTAAGATAATGCTTCTAAAAATCTTTCATAGGATAAATGCCTAGAATATAACATTAGATTTTTTTTTTTTTTTTTTGAGACGGAGTCTGGCTCTGTCGCCCAGGCTGGAGTGCAGTGGCCGGATCTCAGCTCACTGTAAGCTCCGCCTCCCGGGTTTACGCCCTTCTGCCTCAGCCTCCCGAGTAGCTGGGACTACAGGCGCCCGCCACCTCGCCCGGCTAGTTTTTTTTTTTTTTTGTATTTTTTTTAGTAGAGACGGGGTTTCACCGTGTTAGCCAGGATGGTCTCGATCTCCTGACCTCGTGATCCGCCCGCCTCGGCCTCCCAAAGTGCTGGGAACATTAGATTTTTAGCACTAAATAAAAATGCACAGAAAAATACTGGGAGAAAATGAACCACATGGTTAAGAATTATTACTTCTGGGGGATGAAATTAGGGCTATTTTAATTTTCTATCTTTATACTTTCCTAGTCATTTTTTTCTTTCATTATTTAAAAAAAAAAAAATGAAGAAAAAGCAAACAAAATAATGAGAGTTCTAAACGAGGAGTGATCTAGAAAAAAAAAATCTATTATTTCTCTATTTTATCATATTGAATACCAGCTGTGTATATAGGAAGGGTGACTACAAACATACATTTGTACCTATAGTAATTGGTGGAATGCAGTAAGAACCACTTTTTTTTTCCAATCCTTTTTTTTCCTTTTTTTTTTTTTTAAATTATACTTTAAGTTCTAGGGTACATGTGCACAACGTGCAGGTTTGTTACATATGTATATATGTGCCATGTTGGTGTGCTGCAACCATTAACTCATCATTTACATTAGGTGTATCTCCTAACGCTATCCCTCCCCCCCTCCCCCCACCCCACAACAGGCCCTGGTGTGTGATGTTCCCCTTCCTGTGTCCAAGTGATCTCTTGTTCAATTCCCACCTATGAGTGAGAACATGCGGTGTTTGGTTTTCTGTTCTTGTGATAGTTTGCTGAGAATGATGGTTTCCATCTGCATCCATGTCCCTACAAAGGACACTAACTCATCCCTTTTTATGGCTGCATAGTATTCCATGGTATATATGTGCCACATTAAGAACCACTGTTAAAGCAAACTAAAGATGGCCTGAGAAGGACTTCCTACTTCTATATTTGAGTCCTTGTGGACAAACTGCAACCTAGCTTAATAGACAGACAAGACTAAAACCTAACTTAGGAGTATATGCCTATAACAGTAGTTGAGTCTTGGCCAATCCCAGCAGCCATACTTCCACCATTCATCCACTGCTGAGCGTTCAAACTGTGTTCAAATAAGGCAAATGCCAACCTGTAACCAATCTAGCCATTCTGTAGCTCACATCCAATTTCTGTAAGTCGTTTCCCTTTTTTTGTCTATAAATCTTCTTCTAACACATGGCTGAACTGGAGTCTCTGTGAATCTACTGTGATTCTGGAGGCTTCCCAATCCACCAATCATTAATTGCTCAATTAAATCTTTTAAATTTAATTCGGCTGAAGTTTTCCTTTTATCACCACAGATAATACCCTGTGAATGTCTTGAGCAGAAAAACATACATATGTATGCAAGACCTTTTTGGAGAGTATTGAGAACTGTATACTTGGCCTACAAGATGGCATGACAAATTCTATATATCCATTTGAAATCATTAGTTTGGAGACTGGAAAGATAAATAGAAAGGGACATAGAGTTTCATCATGGTTTTCAACAAGGAATGATTTTGCCCTTCAGGGGAGATCTGGCAATATCTGAAGACATATTTGATTGTCACAACTGTAGTAGATGGGGTACAACAAGTATCTACAGGGTAGATCCAGTGATGCTGCTAAGCCTCCTGCCATACACATGACAGCTCCCTGCAAGGTATTATCCAGCCCAACGTGTCTACAGTGCTGTGTTTCAGAAATTCCAAGTTAGACAACACTAAAGTTTTATGTAATTATATCATGAAATATTTGTTTTGGGGGATTTTTTTATTGTTGGATATATAATATTAGTGACTTTGCTGTGAGATCACTAGCAGGTAATTGGGTAATCCTGCCAACATTTATATACTACTCCCAATGACCACACTTTACAAGATTTTGAAGGACTCAAATGTCTATACCAACATCAGATTAAAACCCGGAAAGATTGCTTCACTCAGTGCCCTGGGTGCTACCTGGAAATAAGATAATTGGATATACAAACACAAACGGTAAGAAAGAAGATCTGTCTGATTTGTCTTAGGTGTGATATTTATCCTACAATTACAGATTAAGAGGTGAAGAGGAGGAGAAAGAACCCATCGTTGTCTAGAGACATTTTCCAAATAGTATTTATAGTTTCCTGCGAGTGTAACCTTTTGCTTGGTAGATAACAAACTTTGTGCAGCATGCTGAGTCTGCCATTAAACATTTGCCTGAAGATCTGAGTGTTAACATCAGTGACAGGGTTTCCTAGACATGTCACATTTCCTCTGCCTGTCACGAAGAATTATAGCTTCTGTGACTCTCACTATAATAGCAGCTATTTGTGATATTTTAACCTAATGTACAGCCTCAGAAGAAAAACAACAGGAACAATAAAACATCTGCCAGGAACTTGCTTGAAGGAAGGGATTCTAAGTGTTAAGAGGATTCCAAATAAAAGAGCAAAACCCTGGGTGTCGAATACTACAGGATGTGAGTTCATTAACTTCCCTGTAATTTATGTCTTGATTATTTCCACATCCCAAAGGGGGAAATTCTAATTCACCTATGTTGGCTTTTTTTGGTAAAATTGTAGGCAAAGCCAGAAAATGTAGAGCTTAATTTTGTTTTTCTACCTTCATAGGCTTGGGCAGGAGAGAGGGCATACTACAATCAAACACAAAGTATTCTCTTTCATGAGAGTTTTATTCTTCTGTATAGATTCTTGCCATGGCTTGATTTTTGTTTTGTGGCAGGAACAGAGGGTGGCAGGGGAATTGGCTGTTTTCCTTTTTAATGAGAAACTCAGAGTCAAAACTATCATCGGGATTTCTCCTTTCTTCCCCTCCAGCCTATCAGAGTCGAATGCTCACAACAGGCTCAGGAGCAATGAGCACCAGCTCTGTAAAGACCAAATCGACTAAACAAAATAAACCGTGTCATTTCATGCTAATTCAAAGACTCATTCCAACTGCTGTGTGATGAGGAAGCCAAGAACTGAACTGTAACCCAAACACAAACACATTGCATTGCCAGGAAATGGCTAATGCGGCCTCCCATTACACAGAGCTTTCAAAATGTTTTAAGCGTTGATGAATACATCATTTTGGAAAGAGTTCAAACATATGCAGCATTAAGTCTACAAATATATCTTTCTTTCAAAATAATCCCACTTGCCTTTGAATGTGAATGGGGAAATGGAGCACTGGAGTCAAGGCCTGGAAATAGGGCTTCATCGTAATTTGCTCATCCGTTGGACTGCACCTAGTTGCTGTAGCCTCATCAGAGCACCTCCTCGCTCCATCTATCTCCCTCTCAGAAAAGAAGCACAGCTACTCTAGAGTCTTACCTTCAAGAATGAGAGATACATTGCAAACCTCTTTAGAGTGCTCTGCGCTGTCATAAAACGAGTGTTTTCAAAGTCATTTTTAAAGAGAAAGAAAGGTAATTCCCTCCTCCCATAGAAGGAATACGATGAAGACTAAAAGTCCCCTTTGTGCCCATTTGTGGGACTGTACAGCAAAATCCAGATAGGCTATGAAACATAGTTAGGCTCCAGGTACTAACCATTTGCGAAAATAAAGCTGTTCCTAAAAATGGAATTGGTCATAGGTAAATCAGCATAACAAAAATATTCCCTCGCCGCGGCCCAAACACTTACAATACCAGCCCGGTTCGTTTGAGTTGAACTCTTGACTTATGTTAGTCTTAATCTAGACAATGAGATCTACTCTCAAAACTCCAATACACCCAGGAAGGCCTTCTTCCCAAAGGGCTCTAACTGGGTATTGTCGAAGTAGTAGGAAGACAGCAGTCAGAGCCCTCTGCTGGAACTGAGTTAGCCGTGCAAGTTAAGGGCTGCTCCTGCACTGGAGGGGTGAGAGTTACCAGGGACATCTATGCCAGCTATTTACCTGTTTTTTTTCTCAGCTCTAACTTCATGCTTCTATCCTTTGCTCTATGAAGCCCAGGCCGGAGCTCTGCATACTGGCTTCCTGTTAAACCCGGATGATGTAAGGAGCAAAAATAAAACCGGAAGGTGGGAGGAGGCAAAAACGACTTCTTTCCTATTATTCCAACATGTTCCTGTCAGAGTCACTCCAGCAGGGTCTGTGGGTCTAGCATCAGCATGTGACTACAGCCAGCTTCTGAGTCACTTTCAGACCAGCCTCGGCAGCATGGGTACGGTGACTCAACAGAAACCTGAACACCCACTGGATGGGGCTTGCATTCCCAGCTCCTAATTTGGGGCCATTCCTTTAGTTTTCCTCAGTTCCAGGGGTGGTAGCTATTTTTTATTATTATCTCAGTTTTGCCTTTATGCTTTTTTGGCCCACTAACAGCTGTGTAATGTATCCTCTATATGAAATCCTGACTGTCGGCAATTCTTTGTACCACATAAGGTGCTCCACTTTCCATGCTGGATCCTGACAGTAAAGCATGGTGGAAGGTGAAAGTTTAGAAGAGGGAACGGTGGGGGGTTGGAGAAGTAATGGAAACCTGGGTCTGTAGAGAGGTCCGAGTCTTCCATTTGATGATCAATTAGAGGTGAGGATTAGACCTGCAGTGTCCAATTGCGCAGCCTTTAAAACGTGACTAGTGTGAGCAAGAGACTGAATGTCAATTATTTGTCAATAATCATTTGGGCTATTGAAAAAGTTTTTAGTGTGTTTGGAACAACTTAAGTAAGTGAATCTACTTTTTTCACTGTAAGTTTTATGAAATCTACGTAGATAGCAATTACCTCTGATGAAATGTTACCATACAAATCGATATGCTAGGAATAAAAAATAATGTATGTAAACACCTCAAATTTTATAATAATTTTATGTCAAAATGATACAATTTTGAATATAGCATGTTGAATTAAAGGTATTGCTGAAGTTAATTTCAACTTTTTTAACTTTTTGAAAGTGGTTACTAGAAGTTTTAAAGTTACATCTGTGATTTGCATCATACTTCTATTGGAAAGCACAGCTCTAGGCTCTTATTTCTCATACCTGCAATGTCCATGTTTTTCATCTAAACACATTACATTTGTTACTGTTCATTTAGTAGCATATAACAAAAGCCAACTCTAGATAACTTAATAAAAACAAATTGCAAGATACACAGACAACAACAGCAAGCAGAGTTGAAACTTGAATTAAGAACAGTCCTGTAAGAAAGCCTGAAGCACACAGCACTAGCCTGGGTTTGGTACCAAAGGACTCAACCTCTGCATACTTTCTAACTTCCCAACATGTTATTGTTTGGCCAGATGGCAAGCCAAATAACAGAAACACATAAATAGCAGAATCCAGATAAAAGACCATCCCTCTATATTCAGTCTAACAGTAGCAGATAATTAGCTTATGATGTCTGAATCATTCAATATGCTCTCAAATTTCACAACAAAGCCATCCACATGATTACAACTAATTTGTTATAAGTCAAGGTTCGCCAGTAAAATGGAAGTGAGGATTCTGGATTTGAGGTTGTGAGGAAAGAAATATAGAAAGATAGCATCAGCAATTATACCATACCCTTAAATCGTATATTTCTACATATTTCCACAAGACAGGCTTCCTATTAAGGTTGTCTCCTTTCTAATTATAAGAAAACTAGTTTTACACAGAAGTTTTCTATGTTACAGCCAATATGTCTCCATTACATTTCTTTAATTTCTGTAACAACATAAAGACCAATCAAGTAATATGCAAATTCTTATTAAATGTCTACTATGAAACAAAGCACTAGAGGAGGGGATATGGGCATTGAGGAGACAACAGTGTCTTCTTGGCAAGAAACTTGCAAAAAAGAGAAAGAGAAAATACAGACTACTACAACTTTGGCTTTGGAAGGGACTTTGGAGGTCACCTAATACAATCTTCTAGTCTATGGATAATTCAGCTCCTGCAACTCTCCCCAGGAGTGTTCAGCTTCTGGTTAAAGCTGCTTAAACAGGGACACAGAATTCACTGCCTTAGGAGCCTGTCTATTCCATTTTTGTACTGCTTTTATTTTTAGCCAGATCTTTGTGCAAAATCAAAAAATGCACCATTACAATTTCTACTCACTGGTCCTTTTTCTTTCTTTATAAACAATAGCCCTTCAAGTATTTAAAGTCCACTATCATATCCCCTGTCCTTTTTTTATGGACAGCATTGCCACAGGATGCTTTGTGATGGAAAAAAAAAAGGGTATTCCATGGTGAAATACACTTAGAAAAATAGAGTATATTCTAATCCTGTCTTGAAAATACACTTTTTGTTCTCTTGAAACTGTGAGCATTCTAGCAGTAAGAAAACCCATCTACCTGCACTACAGCAAGCACTTTCCAAACCCATTTGACCACAAAAATCTTATTTCTCCCAATTTCTCCTTAACACCACACATAATTATCGTGCAATAGAAAATTTATCACTTCATTCATTCATTCAACAAATACTGATGAAGCACTTAAATTGCACTAGGCTTTGTGATATGTGCTGGGATCACTACAGCAGATAAAAATGATTGCTGACTTCCCAGAGCATAAAGTCTAGTATGAAAAATGAACAATTAAATGAGCAATAATATAAAAAGTTAACACAGAAATTGTTGGGGAAGTGCAATTTTACGGGAACACACTTTGGGCACTGCTGCTGTGGGCTGAACAACCTCAGATTTTCCCTTGGTTCTTTGGACAGCATGGTTTCCAGGCTCTGCCTTTCTGGTCATTGCCGTTTCCCTACTCTGGTTTGTCAACGTCCCTCGGAAAGAGGACCCAAACTAAACCCAATACTCTAGGAATGGTTTGACCAGGAGTGCTCAGACAAACACTGGATGAGAGGATTTGGGTGTTTGTTCAGGACATCGAACTTTACTTGATGCAGCCTGCTGTACAAATATAGAATGCTAAAAATAGTCCGGGCGCAGTGGCTCACACCTGTAATCCTAGCACTTTGGGAGGCCGAGGAGGGTGGATCACTTGAAGGCAGGAGTTCAAGACCAGCCTGGCCAACATGGCAAAACCCCATCTCTACTAAAAATACAAAAATTAGCTGGGCGTGGTGGTGCATGCCTATAACTCCAGCTACTTGAGAGACGGAGGCATGAGAATCACTTGAACCCAAAAGGTGGGGGTTGCAGTGAGCTGAGATTATGCAACTGCACTCCAGCCTGGGTGACAGAGTGAGACTCTGTCTCCAAATTTTTAAAAAAAGTGTTAAAAATAACAAGAAAACAATAGCTTATTACAATAAAATGAGATATTCCAAAAAAGTTTATTAATGATAGACCAGAGAAAGCTAATTTCCATTGTGAGAGACTAGATAAGGCTTCAAGAAATATTTGAGTTGAATCTTGATAAGAGAGTAGAATTTGGATAGGAAATTCCTTCAGAATGTTCACAGAAACATAAAGACTAAATGAGATCTGGGAAAGTCAAATTTGACCATGAGCCCCCATAAGCCGCTTAGAAACACTGAAAGCAAACTCACAGTTCAGAAGCAAACTTGTGGCATCTAATCATAGATTCCAAGTTTTACAATGATTTCAGATGGCATATTAGAGGATTTATGTTTAGGGTGGCATTGACTGACCTTTCGAATGTCTTCCAGAGATCAAAGAATCTGCCTCCTCTCACCTAGTAGAATCTAGGTGGGAGTAGAAACAGAGACTGCTCAGGTTAACAGTGGCTCAGGATGGGAAAAGAACACTCAGAAGACAGTGGTACCAGCTTAACTAGGAGAATCTGTACTGCAAGGAACAGGAGGTTTAACAAAGCTTAAAGAAGTGACCCTCTTATATATTAAGATGGTATCATAACTAACGTGTCATTACTATCAATAAGCAAAAGCAGGTGGGCGCAGTGGCTCATGCCTGTAATCTCAGCACTTTGAGAGGCCGAGGTGGGTGGATCACTTGAGGTCAGGAGTTCAAGGCTAGCCTGGCCAACGTGGTGAAACCATCTCTTCTAAGAAAAAATATAAAACTGAGCAGGGCGTGGTGGTGGGCTCCTGTAATCTCAGTTACTCAGGAGGTTGAGGTAGAAGAATTACTTGAGCCCGGGAGGCAGAGGTTGCAGTGAGCCAAGAGCACACCACTGCACTCCAGCCTGGGTGACAGAGCAAGACTTCATCTCAAAAAATAAATTAAATTAAATTAAATTAAATTAAAAATAAGTTAAAGCAGCCCTGAGAGTCAAATGCGAAACAGGCTCAGACAGAAAAAGTCACAGAACAACTTCCCCCATTGCCCACCTATCCCTGTAGAACCCAGTACTGTGCTTGCTAAAATTGTCCCCAAAATTTGCAAAGGGAAGAGTAGACAATTCAATCTATTCTTCTCTTTTTGCCCTGATTAAACATTAGAGGCTATTCAAAGCAATAGCTGGGAAGCATTTTTTATTATTACCATTATCATTCCAGTTTTCATTCCTCCATGCCTCCTGTCTCCCCCATTAGCATAGATAATTGAGAGCTGGCATTTAAATCAGTAATATTTAACCACTAATAGCTCGATCCTAATGCTACCTCCTAACCTCACACACCATCTGACTGCACCTGGTCACTTTGAAGGACACTAATGTCCTTAACATCATAATTGGCCACAACTTATTGGTTACACATGAGAGGCCCTACTTTGTTTACTTTTAATTTGAGTTCCAGAAATGGTTCTATTCATCATCATCAAGGGAGAATCCACAAGGGCAAACTAAAAGCTATATGCTCAACACCCTGATGAAATCAAAAATTTTCAACAATCGTCTGCATGGGGTTTCTATACCCAGTTAAGACTTCCGAAGGGTGGGCATTTCTGAATAGCATTTTTCTATTTAATTTTGTTCTTTGATCTCAACATTTATTTGTATTTTCCCACTAATAATTTTAGTTTGCTGTAAAAATGACCAATAGCAACCAGGTATAGTTTACTTTCATCATTTATTTTACTTGCTAGGTAGAAATATAGAAGGAAGGGAGGAAGGAAGGGAGGGAGGGAGGGAGGGAGGGAGGGAATTTATGAATTCTGCAGGAACAGAGTCAGATGAAAGAGAAGAATGATGGAAGCAGGAGAGAAACAGAGCCTACAAGCAATGTTCAGAGAAAAGCATTTGTCATAGATCTGACACATGCACGGTAAGTACAGCAAAACATGTATTAGTTTTTTTCTATGTGCGTGTTCATTTAATTGATGAGCTTTTCTATGAACCTTTTTCTATGTATGAGCAGGTAATGTTAGAATATGAATGGATACAAAAGAATATGAGAGCTATTGTCTTGCCCTTAGATAACTGAAAAGTTATGTGTTAGAAATTTCCATCCCTATGTGTCAGCCTAAATAATGGTCCCCCAACCCCCAAAGGCATCTAGGTTCTAATCCCTGGGAACTGTGAATGTTACCTTATATGAAAAATACCTTTGTGGATGTGGTTAAATTACAGATCCAGAGATGAGGTTATCCTGGATTAGCCAGGTAGGCCCTAAATACAATCACATGTGTTCTCACAAGAGGGAAGTAGAGATTATTAGACTACAGACAGAAGGTGAGAAGAGCATGTGACCAGGAGGCAGAGATCAGAGTGATGTGACTGCAGGTGAAGGAATGCCGCAGTCACCAGAGGCTGGAAGAAGCAAGGAATAGATTCTCCCCTAGAGCCTCCGGAGGTAGCATGGCCTTGCTGACACCTTGATTTCAGTCCAGTGAAACTGATTTTTGTCTTCTGACCTCTAGAACTGTAAGAGAATACATGTGTGGTGTTTTAGGCCACCAAGTTTGTGGTAATTTCTTACAGCAGTAATAGGAAACTAATACACCCATATTTAAACAATAATAGGAAGCACCCAGTAGCTTCGAAAATAATTCCAAGCTGCCAAGTATTCCTCAGCAAAGAGGTTCTCTCCAGAGCCTGGAGCCATGGATCTCACAAGTTCCATATGCACCCATTGCAAGACCCAAAGGAATCACAATTCACCCTGAGAAAAGAGTTAGTACAGGAAGCCCATCCGCAGTGAAAAATGATCAAGGTGAACTGAATATGTAAATACTGAGATGACACAGAATATATTTTCAAAGTCTCTTTATGAGTCAGGAAAGATAAAATACCACCAAAAAGTTATGAAATAATGAAACTTTAAGAAAGGATAAAAAAAATGTAGAAAGAAATGTTCGATGAATGGAAGACATAGGAAGAAAAAACGTGAGTATAATTATGCTCAGGATAGGTACTGATCAATAATTCTAAAGAAATTTCCAGTTTCCTTATGAAATCCTCCCTAAGGGTGAATCAGATTTTCCTTTTTATCTTCTCCACAATGAACCGAAATGTGTAAGTCAGTGATTGAGAGGTAGCTAATTAAAATGCACTGGGAAAAATCAAAAAAGCTGTGCAGCTTGCCACTGGAGTTTTCAGTAGAAGTAAAGATGCCTAGATTTGAAACAAATCATTTTAGAGAAAAGAAGGGTTATTTCCTGCAATAAATCCCCATCAGGACGAATTCTCACTGGTTCCAGCCATGGTGATGGATGGTGCTCTCTGGGCTGGCTATGTGGATTGGATTTGGATGGGCCACTAAAAGTGCAGATGCTTATCTGAAACTTATCTGACAAGCCAAATCTCAGGGCTCTACAAAATTATGCTGGCATTCTTTCAAGATTAGTCTCTCTTGTGAGATGGCTGGCACTGTAGATTGGGGACTTGGCTCTATGTCCAGTGAGGATGGATTTTTTTCTTCACATTTTTTGGCATTCCTGGTGCAGGAAAAATAAAGCATGTGTGCACATCGACATACATAATCAAGCAAAGTGAAAACTACATTACTAAGATGTTTAAACTACCTACATGTGCTTCCTGAGAGCCTACTGTGTGCCTTATGGTTCCTGCTCAAAAACAGTTTAGAATAAAGTTAAGGAAACAAAGTCATTTATAAATTATTATAACATTTATAATATTTACAAATATCAGAAGAAACTCCTCAATTACAAGTAGTCAAAAAATGGAATAATCAATACAGCTCATCTGAGAAGTATAGAGGGCATCTAAGAATAGCAATGTGCAACTTAAACTGGACCATAATTAGAGTAAGATTTGGTAGTCCAGGTAAAGACCGACTTATGGTAAAAAGAATAACTGTTATTTGATGAATGCCTACAGTATGCTAGGCAGTGTTTGAAAATACACATTATTTCATTTAATTATTTCAACAACACAGTATAGGTAAGAATCTTTATCCTCATCTTACCCATGAGAAGAGTCAAGATATGGAAAAGTTCAATTTCCAAAACTCACTTCACCGATAAACAGCAGAATCAGAATTTAAAACTAAGACTCACAAAAAAAAAAAAAAAAAAAAAAAACCACTCTCGATCAATATTCTCTCCAGGTGTGTTATCTTATTGATGTTTGTCAAAATGGAAAATCATGGTAGGTAGTTATTTCTGATAAACAAATCTGAGTGTAGGGTCGTGTAGTATAACGTAGTGTAGACTAGAAAGAAATAGAAAAAGGAGATTAGGTTTTGTCTTTTTTTTTCTTATGGCGTAACAGTCACAATCTTCATTCAAGAAGAAGGATGTCTGGAAAAGAATCTTTTCTTATATATATGTTTTTCTTGCTAAATAGACAAAACTTTTCCTTCCTGAGGACATAAAGTAAGAAAGTCCAGTTTTAGCATCGAGCTTGCTGCATTTGCTCCATTTGTTGTGTAAGTGTTTAAAGGACATTCTTTGTGTATCTCCAATATGCTACGAGTTGAAGGTTAATTTTGTGGTATTAAGTTCCTTTGCATTTGTGTTCATTTCTATTGCTGCTATAACAGACTACCAGAAACTTAATGCCTTAAGACAATACAACTGTATTATCTCACAGTATCTGTAGGTCAGAAGTCCAGGTTGGCTAAGTTGCATTCTGTTCAAAGTATCACAAGGTCTAGGTCAGCTGATAAGTAACCCTAATTCCATCTGCAAAGTCCTTTTACTGCAGTACGTAGGTTAGTGTTTGATTGAATAACTGGGGGTAGGAATCTTGGGGATGCTGCTTTAGAATTCTACCACAGCATTTATTTGCTTATAGGAAATATTTTGTTTTATTAATAACAACAAATTAAATGTACTCAGTGCCGCAGTGTGGTTTCCATTTCTCCCTTCTACACAGTCCCACTGTCCTGGCCTCAGGAAGATTAAAGTCCCTTCTATAAATATAGAGCATGAGTTTTGAGAAGATGGGAAATGCTCAAAAACAGTTACGATCAAGTAATTTTTTCAAGCAGGTAATTTAGAAAAAATACAACTGTAAAACCCAGCTTCTACATTAATTTTCAGGATATTTCTTTTTGGAGGTCTTTATTTTTAATAATTTCAACTTGTCTTTTAGCTTTAGGGGGTATATGTGCAGGTTTGTTACATGGGTATACTGTCTGATGTTGAGATTTGGGATACAGTTGATCCCATCACCCAGGTAGTGAGCACAGTACTCAATAGTTTTTCAAACCTTGCCCCCCTACCTCCTCTAGTACTCCCCATGTCTATCACTGCCATCTTCATGTTCATGTCTACCCATATTTATGTTTAGCTCTTACTTATAAGTGAGGATATATGGTATTTAGCGTTTTGTTCCTGTGTTAATTTGCTTAGGATAATGGCTTCCAGCTCCACCATATTACTGCAAAGGATGTGATTTCATTCTTCTCTGTGGCCACATAGTATTTTATGGTGTATTTGTACCACACTTTCCTTATCAATCCGTGACTGATGGGCCCCTAGGTTAATTCCATGTCTTTGCTATTATGAATAGAGTGGCAACAAACATATAAGTGTATGTGGCTTTTTTTGGTATAATGTTCTATTTTCCTTTGGGTATATACCCAGTAATGGGAATACTGGGTCAAATGGTAGTTCTGTTTTAAATTATTTGAGAAATCTCCAAACTGCTTTCCACAGGGGCTGAACTAATTTGCATTCTCACCAACAGTATAAAAGTGTGTGTGTTTTTTTTTTCCTCCACAGTCTCACCAGCATCTGTTGTTTTTTTGACTTTTTAATAAAGCCATTCTGACTGGTGTGAGATGGTGTCTCATTGTGATTTTGATTTGCATATCTCTATTAATATGTTGATCTTTTTTTATGTTTGTTGGCCACTTGTATGTTCTTTTGAGAAGTATCTGTTTAGATCTTTTGCCCACTTGTTAATTGGATTGTTCATTTTTTACTTGTTTAATTATTTAAGTTCCTTATAGGTTGTCGATATTAGACCTTTGTTGAATGAATAGTTTGTGAATATTTTCTCCCATTCTGTAGGTTGTCTGTCTACTCTGTTAATAGTTTCTTTTACTGTGCAGAAGCTCTTTACTTTAATTAGGTCCCACTTGTCAAAGTGGGACAACATTCATTTTTGTTGCAATAATCATTTTTGTTTTTGTTGCAACTGCTTTTGAGGATATAGGCATAAATTATTTCCAAAGGCGGATGTCCTAAATGGTGTTTCATAAGTTTTCTTCTAGGATTCTTATAGTTTGAGGTCTCATATTTAAGTCTTTAGTTCCATCTTATGTTAATGTTCGTATGTGATGCAGTTTCATTCTTCTGCATATGGCTCATCAGTTATCCCAGCACCATTTATTGAACAGGAAGTCATTTTCCTGTTGCTTATTTCTGTTGATTTCTTTGAAGATCAAATTGCTGTAGGTGTGAAGCTTCACTTCTGGGCTCTCTACTCTGTTTCATAGGTCTCTGTGTCTGTATTTGTACCAGTACCATGCTGGTTTGCTTACTGTAGCCTTATCAAATAGTTTGAAGTTGGGTAATAGATACCTCTGGCTTTGTTCTTGTTGCTTAAGTTTGCTTTGGCTATTCAGGCTGTTCTACTTGATTTATATGAATTTTAAAAGTTTTTTTTCTAATTCTGTGAAAAAAAAATGATGCTTAGTTTGATAGGAATAGCGGTGAACCTGTAGATTGCTTTGGGCAGTATGGTTGTTTTAATGATATTGAGTCTTCCAATCCATGGGCATGGAACGTTTTTCCATTTGTTTGTGCCATCTATGATTTCTTTAAGCAGTGTTTTATAAATCTCCATGTAAAGATATTTCACATCCTTAATTAGATGTATTCTTAGGTTTTATTTTTTATGGCTATTGTAAGTGGAATTGTTTCTTGATTTGGCTATCCGTTTGAATGTTATTGGTATATAGAAATGCTGCTGCTTTTTCACCTCTACGCAAATAAACTAGAAAATCAAGAAGAAATTTATAAACTAGATGCATACACCCTCCCAAGACTAAACCAGGAAAAAGTCAAATCCCTGAATAGACCAATAACAAGTTCTGAAATTGAGACAGTAATTAATAGCCTAGCAAACAAAAGCAGCCCAGGACAAGATGGATTCACAGCTGAATTCTACCGGAGGTTCAAAGAGGAGATGGTACCATTCCTTCTGAAACTATTCCAAATAATAGAAAAGAGAGACTCCTCCCTAACTCATTTTATGAGGCCAGCATCATCCTGATTCCAAAACCTGGCAGAGACACAACAAAATAAGAAAACTTCAGGCCAATATCCCTGATGAACATCAATGCAAAAATCCTCAATAAAATACTGGCAAACAGAATCCAGCAGCACATCAAAAAGCTTATCTACCATGATCAAGTCGGCTTCATCCCTGGGATGCAAGGCTGGTTCAACATACACAGATCAATAAACATAATCAATCACATAAACAGAACCAATGACAAAACCACATGATTATCTCAATAGATGCAGAAAAAGCCTTCATTAAAATTCAACACCCCTTCATGCTAAAAACACTCAATAAACTAGCTATTGATGGAACATATCTCAAAATAAGAAGAGCTATCTGTGACAAACCCATAGCAAATATCATACTGAATGGGTAAAAGCTGGAAGAATTCCCTTAGAAAACTGGCATAAGACCAGATGCCCTCTCTCACCACTCCTATTCAACATAGTACTGGAAGTTCTGGCTAGGGCAATCAGGCAAGAGATAGAGTGTATTCAAACAGAAAGAGAGGAAATCAAATTATCTCTGTTTGCAGACGATATGACTGCATATTTAGAGAACCCCATTGTCTCAGCCCCAAAACTCCTTAAGCTGATAAGCAACTTCAAGAAAGTCTCACAATACAAAATCGATGTGCAAAAATCACAAGCATTACTATACACCAATAACAGAGAAGCAGAGAGCCAAATCATGTGTGAACTCCCATTCACAATTGCTACAAAGAGAATAAAATACTTAGGAATACAACTTACAAAGGACATGAAGGACCTCTTCAAGGAGAACTACAAACCACCACTCAAGGAAATAAGAGAGGACACAAACAAATGGAAAAAAATTCCACACTCATGGATAGGGAGAATCAATATTGTGAAAATGGTCATACTGCCTAAAGTAATTTATAGATTCAATGCTATTCCCATCAAGTTACCACTGACTTTCTTCACAGAAATAGAAAAAAACTGCATTAAACTTCATATGGAACCAAAAAGAGCCCGTATAGCCAAGACAATCCTAAGCAAATAGAACAAAGCTGGAGGCATCATGCTACCCGACTTCAAACTATATTACAAGGCTACAGTAACCAAAACAGCATGGTACTGGTACCAAAACAGATATATAGACCAATGGAACAGAACAGAGGCCTCAGAAATAACACCCCACATTTACAACCATCTGATCTTTGACAAACCTGACAAAAACATGCAATGGGGAAAGGATTCCCTATTTAATAAATGGTGTTAAGAAAATTGGCTAGCCATATGCAGAAAACAGAAACTGGAATGCTTCTTTACATCTCATACAAAAATTAACTCAAGATGGATTAAAGACTTAAAACACAAAACCTAAAACCATAAAAATCCTAGAAGAAAACCTCGGCAGTACCATTCAAGACATAGGTATGGGCAAAGACATCATGACTAAAATACCAAAAGCAATTGCAACAAAAGCCAAAATTGACAAATGGGATCTAATTAAACTAAAGAGCTTCTGCACAGGAAAAGAAACTATAATCAGAGTGAACAGGCAACCTACAGAATGGGAGAAAATTTTTGCAATTTATCCATCTGACAAAGGGCTAATATCCAGAATCTACAAGAAACTTAAACAAAATTACAAGAAAAATCAAACAACCCCATCAAAAAGTAGGCAAAGGATATGAACAGACACTTCTCAAAAGAAGACATTTATGCAGCCAACAAACATGTGAAAAAAAGCTCATCATCACTGGTCATTAGAGAAACGCAAATCAACACCACAATGAGATACCATCTCACACCAGTTAGAATGGTGACCATTAAAAAGTCAGGAAATAACAGATGCTGGCAAAGATGTGAAGAAATAGGAATGCCTTTACACTGTTGGTGGGAGCGTAAATTAGTTCAACCATTGTGGAAGACAGTGTGGTGATTCCTCAAGGGTCTAGAACCAGAAATATCATTTGACCCAGCAATCTCATTACTGGGTATACACCCAAAGGAATATAAATCATTTGACTATTAAGACACATGCACACGTATGTTTATTGCAGCACTATTCACAATAGCAAAGACTTGGAACCAACCCAAATGCCCATCAATGATAGACTGGATAAAGAAAATGTGGCACATATACACCATGGAATACTATACAGCCATAAAAAGCAAAGAGTTCATGTCCTTTGCAGGGACATGGATGAAGTTGGAAACCATCATTCTCAGAAAACTAACACAGGAACAAAAAAACAAACACTGCATGTTCTCACTGATAAGTGGGAGTTGAACAATGAGAACACATGGACACAGGGAGGCAACCATCACACACTGGGGACTGTTGGGGTGTGGAGGGCAAGGAGAGGGAGAGCATTAGGACAGACATCTAATGCATGCGGGGCTTAAAACCTAGATGACTGGTTGATAGGTGCAGCAAACCACTATGGCACACGTATACCTATGTAACAGACCTACACATTCTGCACGTGTATCCCAGAACTTAAAGTAAAATAAAAATAAAATACTTCTGCTTTTTGTACATTGATTTTGTATCCTGAAAGTTTACTGAAGTCATTTGTCAGCTCCAGGAGCCTTTCAGAGGAGACTTCAGGGTTTTCCAGGTGTAGAATCGTATCATCAGTGCAGATAAATAGTCTGACTTCTCCATTTCCTATTTGGATGCTTTTTATTTCTTTCTCTTGATTGATTGCTCTGGCTAGGATTTCCAGTACTATGCTGAATATGAGTGGTGAAAGTGGGCATCCTTGTCTCATCCCAACTTTCAAGGGCAGTGCTTCCAGCTTTTGCCCATTCAGTATGATGTTGGCTGTCAGTTTGTCATAAATGACTCTTATTATTTCTAGGTATGTTCCTTCACTGTCCACTTCGTTGAGAGTCTTTATCATGAAGTGATGTTGCATTTCATTGAATGCTTTTTCCATGTCTATTGAGATGAGAACATGGTTTTTGTTTTTAATTTAATTCTGTTCATGCGGTGAATCACATCTATTGATTTGCTTATGTGGAACCAACCTTGCATCACAGGAATGAAGCCCACTTGATTGTAGTAAATTAACTTTTTAATATACTGCTGGATTCGATTGGCCAGTATTTTGTTGAGGACTTTTGTGTCTATTTTCATCAGGGATATTGTCCTATAGTTTTCTTTTTTTTCATTGTGTCTTTGCCAGGGTTTGGTATCATGGTGATGCTGGCTTCACAGGATGTCCTCCTCCTCCATTTTTTGGAATATTTTCAGTAGAATTCGTACCAGCTCTTCTTTATATATCTGATAGAATTTGGCTGTGAATTCTTCTGGTCTGGGGCTTTTCTTGGTTGGTAGGTTTTTTATTACTGATTAAATTTTGGGACTCAATATTGGTCTATTTAAGGTTTTAATTTCTTCCTGTTTCAGTCTTGAGAGGTGGTCTGTTTCCAGAAATTTATCCATTTCCTCTGGATTTTCTAGCTTGTATGCAGAGAGTGTTCATAAGTCTGTGTTATTTTTTGTATTTCTGTAGGATTGATTGTAATGTCTTTTTTGTTGTTTCTATTCTAGGTAGTGGTCTATCATCCTGTTTATCCTTTCAAATAAACAACTTTTTGTTTCATCGATTCTTTATAGATTTTTGTGTCTCAATTTAATTCAGTTCTTCTCTGATTTCAGTTATTTATTTTCTTCTGCCAATTTTGGGGTTTGTTCTTGTTTTTTTTTAATACCTGTAGGTGTGATGTTAGATTGTTTATTTAAGATCTTGCTATTTGAGATAGGCATTTGGTCCTATAAACTTTCCTCTTACCACCACTTTTGCTGCATCCCAGATATTTTGCTATGTTTTGTCTCCGTTTTCATTTATTTCAAACAATTTTTTGATTTCTACCTTAATTTCACTGTTTACCCAAAAGCCATTTAGGAGCAAGTTGTTTAATTTCCATGTAACTGTGTAGTTTTGAGAGACCTCAGAATTGATTTCTGTTTTTATTCCACTATGGTCCAAGATTATGGTTGCTGTGATTTCAATGTTTCTAATGTTTTGAAACTTGCTTTATGGCCTAGCATGTGATCAGTCTTAGAGCATATCTCATGTGCAGATGAGAAGAATGTATATTCTGTGGTTGTTGGATGGAATAGCTGTAGATGTCTCTATTAAATCCAATTGGTCAAGTGTCAATTTTAAGTACAGAATTTCTTCGTCAGTTTTCTGCCTCACATAGTCAGTGGGTATTGACATTCCTCACTATTATTGTGTGGCTGTCTGAGTCCTTTCGTAGGTCTAGAAGTAATTGTTTTATGAATCTGAGTGCTCCAATATTAGGTGTATATATATTTAAGATAGTTAAGTCTTCTTGTTTCATTGAACCCCTTATCATTATATAATGCCTGTCTTTGTTCCTTTGTACTGTTATTGGTTTAAAGTCTGATTTATCTGCTGTATGAATAGTAACCACTGCTCTTTTTAAATTTGTTTGTGTGATTTTTCTCCAACCCCTTACTTAGAGCTTATGTGTATCATTACATGTGAAATCAGACTCTTGAAGATAGCAGGTGGATGGGTCTTAATTTTTCATCCAATTGGCAATTCTATGCCTTTTAGGTGAGACATTTACATTCAAGGTCAATATTGATATATGAGGTTTAGATCCTATTGTGAAGTTCTTAGCTGGTTGCTTTGTAGTTTCCATTGTGTGCTTGTTTTATAGGGTCTATGGTCTGTGTAACATTCCATGGTGTATTTGTACCACATTTTCTTTATCCAATCCACAACTCATAGGCACCTAGGTTGATTCAATGTCTGCTATTGTAAATAGAGCAGTGACAAACATATGACTGCACATGTCTTTTTGGTATAATGATCTATTTTCCTTTGGATATATACCCAGTAATAGGTTTTCTGAGTTGAATGATAGTTCTGTTTTAAATTCCTTGAGAAATCTCCGAAGTGCTTTCCATAGGGAACTGCTTTTCTACACTGTACTTAAGTGTGTTTTTGTGGTAGCAGGTATTGTTCTTTCTTTTCCACATTGGAACCCCCTTGAGGATTTATTTTAAGGCTAGTCTAGTGGTAAAAAATTCCCTTAGCACTTGCTTGTCTGGAAAATATTTTATTTCTCTTTTGTTTAAGAAGCTTAGTTTGATAGGATATGAAATTCTTGGTTGGAATTTCTTTTCTTTAAGAATACTAAAAATAGGCCCTCAATCTCTCCTGGCTTATAAGGTTTCTGCTAAGAAGTCCACTGTTGGCTTGATGGGATTCCCTTTGTGCATGGTCTGCCCTTTTTCTGTAGATGCCACTAGGATTATTTCTTTAGCACTGACCTTGGACAATCTGGTAACAATATGCCTTGGTGATGCTAGTTTTGTATAGCACCTCACAGGCATTCTCTGGATTTCTTGCATCTGGATGTATACCTGTTTAGCAAGATTAAAAACATTGTCTTGAATTATTCCCTCAAGTGTGTTTTTCAGGTTGTTTGCTTTTTCTCCCTCTCTCTCAGGAATGCCAATAATTCATAGGCTTGGTTGCTTTGCATAATCCTACATTTCTCAAAGACTTTGTTCATTTAAAAAATGTTTTTCTTTATTTTTGTCTGACTGGGTTAGTTCAAAAGATCGGTCTTCAAGCTCTGAAATTCTTTCTTCTGCTTGGTCTAGTCTATTGATAAAGCTTTCCATTGCATTTTGAAGTTCCTTAAGTGAGTTTTTCAATTCCAGAAAATTTGACAGATTTCTTTTTAAGATGTTTATCTCTTCCTACATTTCTTGGATTGCTTTAGAAGTTTCTTTGTGTTAATTTTCAACCATGTCTTGTATATTGTTAAACTTTCTTGCAATCCATGCTTTGAAATCTTTTTTGTCATTTCTGAGTTTCCATTTTGGTTAGCAACCATTGCTGGAGAGCTAGTTAATCCTTTCGTGGTGTCGCTACACTCAAATTTCTCATGGTGCCATAATTCTTATGCTGGTTCCTTTTAATCTGAAATTTATGGCACTTCTGATTTTTGTAATTATCTTGTGGGTAGGATTACTTTTTCTTTCTTTCTCTATAATATTATTGGATTTTTGTTTTCCCTTTCCTCCACCTGCCAAGGGAGTGTGACTGTAGAGAATGTTGGGTAGGGTCTTTTGGCTTTGCTTTTGTAGCCCTATGCACTTCTGTTGGAAGATTGTTTCTGTTGGGCTGTACAGTTTGACCTATAAGCTAGTAGAAGGCACCTATGGGTAAGAGCCTGCTGTGGCCAATATGACTGTGTATATACTTGGTCGTTACTTACTGGGGGAAGTTCTCCATTACCTCAGGCAATGGGCTGATCTATGGAGTGCACAGTGGTCTGAGCTCCCTATTCAGGAGAGTGGGAGGCAAGATGGGCAGGGCCAGAACAGGTAGGCCCACCTACAGGTTCCCCAATGACAGGCACAGGAAACAGCACAAAGGGAGAATTCAGTGGGCAGTCACCAAGTTCTCTTGGCCCCAAGTTCTGTACAGGGAGGAGAGGTAGTCTAAACTCCCAATGCAGGAGAATGGGTGTTTCAGATGCTTGGTGATCTGCCTGGGCATAGAGTGGACAGAGTCCTTCCTGCTTCACTGTGGCCTCTGCACAGAAAGGGTGGGCCAGCTCAGGCTGTTGATTCAGGCCAGCAGTTGCTCTGATTGCCTGGAGATATCCCTGGGTGTAAAACAGGGAGGGCCCTCTGCACAGGAGGAGTGGACAATTCAGGCTGCTGAGTCAGATGAGTGTATGCTCCAAATGCCTGGAGATTGGCCTGGAAATGGAGTGTAGAGGACCCTGCTTCACCATGATCTCTGCAAAGGAAGGGCGGGACAGCTCAGGCTACCAATCTGGGCAAGCAGGTGCTTTGAATGCCTGGAGATCTACCTGCACATAGAGTGGAGAGGGCCTGCTGTATCTCAGTCTTTGCCCAGGAAGGGTGGAGCAGCTCAGGATGCTGGTTTAGGCAAGCAGGTGCTCCAAATGCCTGGAATTATGCCTGGGGGTAGAATGAAGGGGGTCTCACTGAACCACAATCTATGTCCAAGAAGACGGGGGTGGCTCAGGCTGCTGAACCAGGCAAGCAGGGGTTCTGAATGCCTAGCGATCTGCCTAGGTGTGGAGCAGAGAGGGCCCCACTGCACCACAATCTCAGAGGAGCAGGCTGGGGCAGCCAGCAATGACACACACAGATCAGTTCCAGGTCTCCAAGCTGACCCCAGTTGCAAGTCTCATTGCCCAGGAGAAACCACAACTGTAGCAGCTCTCCTACCACCCAAGACCTGCAACAGGGAGAGTACAATTCCAGCACCTACTGCTGAGGTGTTTTCCACAATTCTGGCTGTGGAGGTCTCACTCCAGGGTGGGTGCTCCAATCTGGGCCTGAGAAAAATGCCTGCATGGCCACATTGCCAGGTCACCAAAGAATGACTGACTTTGTGTGCGTCTGGTTTAAAAATTGCATCCTGCTCTCCCTCCCAGGTCTGGGAAAATGCCTGCAACTTTTCCAGTGTCCTTCCCTCTCAGCATCTCCAAGCCTCTCCCCAAGTTAGCTCCAGGGCTTGGAAGGAACAAAATGCTCTCCTGCGGTCTGGGTTGCTCACATCCCCAGTGGAAAGGTACGTCACAGAAGGAGGCTTTCTGCCTCTCTCATGTACTGAGGCTTCACGCACTTCTATCAGCATGTTTGAGAGAATGCTGTTTGTCTGCATTCTCTTCCCCAGGGTCTAAGACCTCCAACTCTGTCTGTTTTCCAAGATGGTAGATGAGATGCTTTTAGTGTGCCCCAACCACTCAGAAATTTTTTTAAAGTTGGAGGTCTTAATTACCTAAATAACTCCTTCAATTCTTTATGTTCTAATAAAAGCCCATCTGGGGAAAATGCTTGCTGTTTTTAAAATCCCTCATTCTAAATCTATTAGTTTATTTTCCATATAGGAAGCAAGAAGAATTTCTGTCTTCAAAGTACTTAATATTGAATAATCTTTTTTGGTCCTTTCTTTACTTCTAAAGTCACCCCAGATAATGGTGAAAAAAAATCACTCTGACAAAATTTTTGCCAAGTTTCTATTATTTATTGAGGTGTTGGTGGCCCCTACTGATATAGAGCATAGACCTTTCACACATTAACAGTTTTGGAGGCACAGTATCCACCTCAACATACAGATATTTGTGGAATAATCCTGGTTCACTGCTCTAAAAGGACTTCCCTTCAGCCACTAATCCGTTTAGCATATAATTAAAGAGCTTTAAAAATCATCAGTCATCTTGCTTAGGGTAAGAAATAATTTATGCCAAGAGGGTTAGAAGGAATGCTGATTTCATTTATTTTATCTCCTTGGAGGGAAGGTAGACTGATAAAACCCTGTGCAAGATAGTAAATTTTTAAACTTATTCGGAAGGCTAAATTAAAACAGCAGACACATTGATGATTTGTGAATATTCTTTAATCTCTCTATGTCCTCCTTTTTGGGGGAAAAACGTTTTACACAAACATAACACCACCTCCCAATTCTCCCTCACTTGTAATGGTTGAGTTGTTTTGTTTTTTTGTTTTTTTGAAGTCAGCATCTTCTCCATTTTTTTCATTAATGAATAAATAATATATATATAGCAGATATTCGAATTTTAGATATAGTTAGGTTGAGTAAGTGCTGGCTCATCCACATATTTTTCTTCTAAAAAATAATATTGCAGCTCCACTTAGGAGAAATGAGCCCTTTCTATGTTGTTAATCATTTGTGTAAGTGCAACGTGAGGTGGGAAATAGGATGCATATGCTTCAGGAGTCTGGAAATACTAAAAGAAAGTGCGGGCTGAGCATCATTAATTTGCACTGAGTACACAGGGTAAGCAGGATGGGCCTACCTGAAGGCATTAAAATTAACTTAGCCTTACTACTGGAAGAGTTACGCTGAGATCATTTTTGCAATGTTAGAAATACAGTAAATCCTCATTTAACATCATCAATAGATTAATGGAAACTGCAACTTTCAGCAAGATGGCATCATAAAACAAATTTTACTCTAGGTTAATTGAAATAAATAAGAATTAAGTTTCTATAACATATTTCTGGTCAAAAAACATGACTAAACTTTTAAATAAAGACCAAAACCCTCGTAATATTAAGCACTGAAGTAAATGTGAGCTATACATACATTTAAGAAAGAAAAATAAAAACAATTAAGATCATTATTTACCCGATTATTCCAGTTCATGGCCAAGGGTAGCAGACAGGGCCCAAGGCAGGAACCATCCCTGGACAGGAAACCATTCCACTGCAGGGTACACATACATACAAATACAAACACACACACACACACACTCAGGCCGAGACAATGTAGTCACACCAGTGAACTCAATGTGCACAGCTTTGGGTTGTGGGAGCAAACTGGAGTAGTCAGAAAAAACCCACACAGATTTCGGAGGGCATGCAGACTCCACACCGACAGTGGTCCCTGCCAAGAATCAATTTTCTTTTCTCATTTATGTTATAACAAAGCAACATTGAGTGAAATTATGTTATTTCAGAACCTGCTGTATAAAAATATCAACTGTGCAACAGTATCTGCTTTTTTTTAAAAAAAAAAGAGCTAAAATAAAATATTTAAATTAAGATTCAAATACATTCTTTCATCCATTGAACAAACGTCAGTTGAGTATTAATGAGCAAGAAACGGTGCTATGAGGTATTCAAAGATGTGGAATGAGCAAATGATTTCAAGTCTATGTTTCTCCACTGTGAGTCCTTAAATACTCAAATCCCTTCACAGTTCTCTTTATTCTTCTCTAAAAAATGAAAGTGTTTTTGTATTAATAGGATGCACATGCTTTAGAAGTCTTGCATATAATAAAAAACTAATTTAGGCAGACTAAGACAGGAAGGGAGGCTCATTAAGAAGCCCAGACATCATTCTGACATTGAGTTCAGTTTTATGCAAGAACTTGAACCATGACACCAAAATTCTCCCACTTCTCTGCTTTGCCTTGCGCTGTTAGCTCCATTCTCACGCACTCCATGGTTATCCTTGGTCTGGCTCACACAGTCCCCCCCTCCCCCACTTGCCAACCCAGTAGAAATAGCACCTGCCTCTTTCCTAATATCCAAATATGTCTTTGCATCTCATTGCTCTGACCACATGATGTGCTACTTGCTGCCCGTAGCTGGGAGAATGTGATGCACACATGTAAAGCCCAGGGGGACAACAACTGCCCTGAACAGAAAGGAGCAGAGTTATGCAGAGAGAAACCAGGCTGCTGTTGTAGAAAGAAGAGTGAAGAAATGCTGGCTTGCCAAAATGAAACTTTCAGGCAAGATCATCTCAATGATTCCTTCTGGTGCTACTCTTCTGTGATGAGCTGAATTATGTCTCCCCAAAATTCATATACTGAAGCCCTAATCCCCAGTATCTGAGAATGTGACCATATTGGGAGGTAGACCCTTTAAAGAAGTGATTGACATTGAATGAGGTCATATGGGTGAGCCTTAATCCAATCTGACTGGCATCCTTGTAAGCAAAGGACATGAGGACACATTGAGAGACACCAGGGATATGTGTGCACAGAGAAAAGACTGCATGAGAACACAGTGAGAAGGCAGCTGATATGTTTTGGATCTGCATCCCTGCCCAAATCTCATGTTGAATTGTAACCCCCAATGTTGGAGGTGAGGCTTGGTGGGAGGTGACGCCTGGTTGGGGGGTGGCTGGATCATGGGGCAGATTTCCCCTTTGTGCTGCTTTCGTGATAGTGAGTTCTCAAGAGATCTGGTCATTTTAAAGTGTGTAGCACTTACCTGTCCCCTTGCTCCTGCCACGGAAGGTAAGCCTGCTCCCACTTCACCTTCCACCATGATTGGAAATTTCCTGAGGCCTCCCCAGACGCAGAAGCTGCTATGCTTCCTGTACAGCCTGTGTAACTGTGAGCCAATGAAACCTCTTTTCTTTATAAATTACCCAGTCTCCAGTAGATTTCTATAGCAATTTGAGAATGGACTGAGACAGTAGCCACCCTCAGGCCAAAATCTGCCAATACCATAGTGTTGGACCTCTACCCTCTGGAACTGTGAGAAAATAAATTTCTGTTGTTTAAGCCACCCAGTCTATGGTCATTGTGCTATGGGAGGCACAGTGGATTAACACATCTTCTGAAAAAGACATGAATTTTTCCTACCAGATCTTTGCTCTATTTTTAGAGAAAATACATGTGCAGCCCTAACCTTTCTTTATCTCCACCACATACACATACAACACACGCACACACAGTCTAAATACGCAGCTACAAGGTAGTTATTTTGACAAATGTCATGTGAATGATGCAGCAGGCCAAGAAAGACAAGGCGTGGTCCCTATTTTCAGGTGCTTCTAGTTAAATCCTGAAATTAAGGAGCAGATGAGGCTATATACACAGGCTAAAGGAGTGGTTCTCAACTGGGTCACTGGATTCAAGGCACGCTGGGTATGTTTTCTCAAAATGTTTCTCATAGTAAACATTTGACCACCCTGCATTTGAAACTTCTTATTCGTGAAGAATTGTCCACCTTATAGATACCATTAGAGAAGATGATAGTGACAGCTACCTGCCTTCCCTGCCTTCCTTGCAGCTGGGAACAGGAAGAAACCTAAGTTCTGCTAACTAGACACACCTGCCTGGACTAAATCTACAAACAAGACAGAACTGGAGGGACTCTCTGGAAGTGGCAACATCGCCAGCAGTGAGAGAGGGTTTCTGGAGTAGAAAATGGCAGCACTGGGAAGTGCTAGGTGTTAGCTGGGTCCACGGTACAAGCTGCAATAATATCTGGGCTGTGTCCTGACAGGGTCTGTCTGCTGCATGATTCCAGACAACATTACTGATCCCTGTCCAGCCTTGGACCAAACTGCCCCACATCTATCTAACAAATTTGTTTTCCGCTCACAATTAGTCCTGCTGCATGTGAACAGAAAACCCTGACATTCCCCCTTAAGTGAGCTCTTTACTGTCCCAACTGTCCGAAATATTGTTTTATGTATTTTCCTTGCCACAAAATGTGTCTCATCCTGCACAAGACCACATGAGTCACTTGGCTCTGAGTTGCTCTATCATGACAATATATATCTTCATTTAAAGCAAAGATATATTTTAAATATTGATGTCAGTTGCATATCTACGAACTGTGTGACATGCAGAAATCTGAAGAAACAGTGGGTCACAGCGTGGATGGATCACTCAGTTTCTGGAGGAAGAGTAGATACAGGCTAGGGCAATGGCAACCAATCAGGTGATCACTAGAATCTTCTGAAAGCTTTTGTTTTCAAATAAAGATGCCAAGTTCTGCCCCCAGAGACGCTTGTACACCTAGAGTATAGTTCAGGAATATGAATTTACATAACTCTCCCTAGAGTCATATGATACTGTCCAAATTGACCAAATAGGAATAAAGATTCAAGTTGTGAAGGTAAACAATTAGAGGACTAAAATATAAATTAAAAAATTGGGGAAAGGTGGGATAGAGGAGGAACCATTATATGAAAGCTAAATACCTTAATTTTCATGACGAGGAGTCAATAGTGACTAAAGATGATAAATCGAGAAATAGACTTAGAAGCGTATTACTCAGAATTATGGCAGCAACGATTAGGAAAAACTACAACTGAAACTTTTTAGTTTCTGGCTTATCCCACTCCATCCCATAGTCATTTCCTGTACATTATGCTCTCTTTATCCCGTACCTCTTCATACATTCCATCTATAAGCCTTTCATTTTTTTATTTCAAAAGTTACAGTAAACCCCACTAGACAAGAATTTCATCTGTCCTGTTCACTGTGTCCCCCCAATTTGAACAGTGCCTGATATATAGTAGGTGCTTAATAAATCTTTGATGAAGGCAGAGGGAAGGAAGGAAGGAAGGAAAGAAGGAAGGAAGGAAGAAGGAAGGAAGGAAGGAAGGAAGGAAGGAAGGAAGGAAGGAAGGAAGGAGGAAGGAAGGAAGGAAAGGAAGGAAAGGAAGGAAAGGAAGGAAGGAAATGAAGGAAAGGAAGAAAAGGAAGGAAGGAAGGAAGGAAAGGAAGGAAGAAAGGAAAGGAAGGAATGGAAGGAGGGAGGGAAAAAGACAGGCATAAGGTACAAAGCTCTGAGGAATATAAAAAGGATGGCAGAAATTTACATTTTATGTAATGCTATTTGAACCATTTGAACATTTTTTACCATAAATATATATTATTTTCCAATAAAAAATTTAAATGTTCCCCTAATAGTTCTGATGAATAGCCAGAATTGAGCACTGGACTCAATGAAAATACTTACAAAGTCAGAGGAAAATTTAAAATTAGCTATGGGGGAGGGCTGCTGATTTTATTGGCAGGCTTTTTAGTATTCCATTTTTTATTTTATTAGTATTTTATTACTAGGCTTTCCCTTATGTCATGTGATGTGAGTAGCTTGGAAAGAGAGTACCCACTCTTTGCCTAGATAATTTCACAATTATCCATCCTTTTATTCAAAAATCTTTCCCAGATTGATTATTCTAGTGAAAATATAAACACTCCATGGGGGGTTAATACACATTATGTAATTAATATCCTAGCATAAACTTCTCTCATTGTTTAATCACCTTCTCACCCTGTATAAATGCCAAAGCACAGAATAAGAAGGGGATATACCTCTCTACAGGATCCGCATTACAGATGTTTTGTGCGATGAAGGACATGGGTTTGACCTCTTTAATCATTTGCCATTACACACAATTGAAAGCAAATATGGAACTTACAGCTCCATCCTTTCTTCTCTTTTCAGAAACTGATTTTAATACCAAGTAGTAAGGCTTTTTGCAGAGTTTGCTGCATATGTATAAGAACTCAATTTGGAGCAGTCTCAGATATTCAAGTTTACTGATAATTCAGCATTTTAAAGAGAAGAGGAAATAAGTGAGTGCCAATGGCTTGTCCCTGCTCGTGTCCTCTTGTATCTGCTCTGCCCTGAAAGAGAAGAAGGCTCAAATATACTGAAAAGGCTGCCATGGGCATATATGGAGACTGCCATGGACATTTTCAAAATCACTTCCCTTCTACATGGAAAGTGGGGACTCTCTTCTGCCCCGAACAATACTGATCCAGAGTTAAGGACTTAGAGTGACCCAAGGCTCTGGAAGCACAAGGTCAGGTCTCAGGACTTACCATGCAGGCTTCTGAAAGTAACAAGGTCACATCACATTAATTAGCTGTTTCATTCATTTTCAGATACGACAGTTTGCTTTTCTTCTACATACTCTCCAGTACATACAAGATGTGAATCTAAACACTACAACGCTATTTTTTAGAAAATTAAACCTATCAGAATTCTACATCCAAATAAGGTTGACCCATGTAAATACTTACCTTGGGAAACGAAGCATTCATTTCACTGATGTGTCATTTCTCAGAACATTGTCAGAAGTCGCCCTTGGAAATTGCCTTCAGAAACTATAGTACGTTTTTTTAAACTTCACAGTAATAGAAAGTAGTTCTTCAGAAATATAATTGACTTCGAACAGCTATTCTCAAAATTTGGGGTCTCAGGATCATCTTACACAGGTAAAAATTATGGAGTATCCCAAAGAGTTTTTGTTCACGTGAATTATACTATCAATACTTGCCATATTAAAAATTAAAATAGAAATTTTTAAAATGTTTATTGATTAATCCATTTTAAAATAGCAATGTAAATCCATTATATGTTAACAGAAAAACATTTTTATTAAAAAAGCACTGTTTTCTCAAACAAAAAAAAATTGAGATAAGTAGCATTATTTTATATTTTTTGTAAATTATATTAATATCTTGCTCAGTAGAACATAGATTTTTATGTGTTTCTGCCTTCAATCTGTTATAATATTATTTTTAATTGAAATATATAAAGAAAATCCAGATTCTCACACATATGTACTTGAGGAGTGGATTGTTTCAACAGTCTTTGCAGGTAATTATGATAACCTTTTTTGATATTATGCCAAAATCAACAAGTGGTACTCAATGGTTAGATGCAAAGTGAAATCTGAAACTACATCAATAAACTTTTCACACACTGTTACATTAAAATCCACTAGTTTATCTTGCACTTTGAAAGAATCATTTTTCCATGCACAATTTTATAACATCATACATTGATTATTTGGAAAATATTGGTTTGCTGAGTTGTGCAGATCTTTCAAATATTGACACATTTCATTACACAATATTATCATGTGTCATGAAATCTTTGGAAAACTCTACTGTACTCTCATGAGAAAGTAAGGATGAAAAACACAAATAATTTCTTCGTATTATTATAATATATAAGTTTGGCTTCGTGAACCTCCTGAAAGAACCCAGGATACTCAGAGCACACCTTAAGAACCACTGATTTAAAGGATGAGTTAAAAATCTTTCAGAGTCCAGTCTAATAAGGCATATTTCCAAATTAAGCAAAATAAGACAAATAGTTTAGAACTTAATAATTTCAGAAACTGAAACCACTTTGTGGGAATATGAATTTCAATGAATGTTTTCTGTTGTCAGTTATTTTTATTAATGTCAAGTTCCATCCTGTTATATGATACAAGACAGTTCATGAAGTTGGCCCACCTTAGGTGTCAGGGTTGCCCCAAATCACTCAGCCAGTTAGAAACTGAGCTGTGTCAAAGTCCACAAAACTTAATATTGTCACAACAAAAATATTTTTATTTTTCAAACTGTAGATAGTGGCCCACTTACTTCAAACAATACTCAAAAGGTTCATGTTTAGTATAAGAAATAATTTGGTTATTCTATAAGGTTTATTGAAAAAGAATTTTCTGTAGCTCTAATGCAAATGTTCCTACCTGTTCACCCTTTTTAAACTGTAATTTATGATTGTAGAATTTAATAGCTATGAAGAACTAAGATGTGATCTAGTCCAATAACCTCATTTTACAAGTGGTAAAAGTAAAAATCAGAAAAGCAAACTGAATAACCACTCTGAAACTGAGCTGAAACCAAACTCCAGCTCACATGGCATGTTGTTTAGCATTCTTTGCACAGACTAAGAATGTTTCCAAAAGAAAATACCTCAACTTATTTGTATTTCCCATTTATGACCCAATCCAAATGGGATATGTGCAAAAATTTTTCCATTGATTCAACAATAATTTAGACCTTTTTATCCAAAAATAAACACATCAATTGTTAAGTCATATTTTTGTAACCCACCCATAAGTCACAGGTGACATCTTATTAATAAGGGACAAAGAAATATTAAAATAATTTAGTGAAATGCCCACACATTGCAAAGCTAACCTCAGTCGAAAGATTATTATCTATTTTATCTGCCTTGGTGCCATTCTTTTAAATGTAATAAACTAAGCTTCAGGGTCTTGAAATAGGCAGTAAAAATGATACTTACCAAAATTACTAAGGATAGGTGCAGTTCCATTAAGGAAGCAATAATCCCTTTGAAATCAGTCATTACCAGCAGTTTTTTGCTATGGGCCATTAACACTCTAACTAGCAAGTCATTAACAGTGGTAATAACCAATTCTGAGGGGATTATTGCTCGAATAAACTATATATTATAATTTTTAAGCTTTGTAAAAATTTTCACACTTTTATGTTAACCTTTGAATAATAAGTAAGTGTGGACAGAATTAGCCAAGATTATTACTGGCTCATTTTTTAAAACATAAATATTTATCTCTCTCCTTCTGTCCATTCCTATACATTTGCCTATAATGTCTTTAACATTTGAGGATAGTGCTTCTGGTACCACCAAAATGTAGACAGTTTTGCTATTCTCTTTTTATGTAATATCCCTAAAGACTGTGTAGTGGTTTGCAAATGATTTCTGTCATTTAGAGCCAAGCATTACCATTCTTTTCATCTTTTAAAGTCCAAGCCCACCGGAAGTCATTTTTTGTCCAATGTCATCTGCATCAATTTGCTTTTTTTTTTTTTTTTTTTTTTCATGCCAGAAATACTGAGTGACTTCTGTAATGTAGTGATGTGTTGAAACTCCGCAGCTTCCTCTAGGTGCAAAAGACCACACCCAACATAGAAACAACCCAATTTAGGGGAGCGGGGCAACAAAAAAGGTTACTTAATATTTAATCCATAGTGGTAGCCCAGAGGTGAACACCTTAGCCCCCTCATTGCCCCAGGACACAGAAACACCAGCATGGCTTTTCCTGGTACCTTTTACCATTCTGGTTATAATAACTTATTTTTACTTCACTCTAGATCTATAGGAAAGTTGTGGAGGGACTTCTCTGAGATATTTGGTTAACATCACAGCTTGATATTTAGATAAATTTACAAAATATAAAGCAATACTGGGTAAACTTAGGCCCCCTCTAAAAGGATGAGCTAAATGAAGAAAGTCATGGGATATGTGAAAAGATCTTGGGAAGGAAGAAAAAACCTGAGTTGTGGAGAGAACCGCTGATCTTCAAAAGAATCACACACTCTTCTTTGCTCAGAAACAGTTTATAGGTATAAGAATATTTTATTAAACATATGATTAATGTTGTCTACAATTGTCAAGAAGATGCTGCCTCTGTGAAATTTGTAAAAATGGAAGAGAGCAATCCAAGGTAAAGACTACCAATTTAAAGCCACAATATAACAAAAGTGGAAAGTAAATTCAACACTAGAGAAGATGAACAAATGAATTAGTAGATACATTTGAAAAGTTTCTTAGATAAAAGGATAAAAATAAGACTAACAGATAAGACTGCATAAAAACAGGAAACTTTTATGTATAACCAAATTTCACAAGCTGAATTTTTTAAAAACAGGAAAAATATTTGCCAAAAAAAATTTCACAAAAGGTTAATAGCCTTAATTTTTAGGAACTCACAGAAAACAATTAAAAATACTGACTCATTTAGGTAAGTGAACAACAAACAATTCAGTAAACAGACATGTGTAGCAATATTTACCCTATTTAGTAAGCAGGGACATAAATTAAAACAAATATTATTTTCACTATCAAATTATAAAAATCTAAAAGCCTATAATATCGGGAGTGAGGAACTTTTGTGCCCTGCTGGAAGACATGAAAGAAACCATCCCACCTCACCTTTGCTCTAAAAGCAATTTGGCAATTTGGGAAGATAACAATACATTTTGAGATCTGAGAATCTAAAATCCCTCCATAGGTAATACCGTGCCACTGACCCTGTTTCCTGTGAGAGAGTCTATGTTCCCTACTCTGGAATCTGGGTAGGAGTTTGAAACTACTCTGACCAAGAAAGCGTGGAAGATGCATGCAATGTGCCTTCCAAAGTTAAATCATAGAAAGAATACAACTTCCACCTGGTGCTGTCTTCTGGTGCGATGCTGCCCCTGGGAACCCAGCCGCCACAGTGTGAGGAAGCCAAGCAGCCACATGAAAAAGCCACATCCCACTGCAGTCTCAGCCATTCTAGTCTCCCCAGTCAACTACCAGCATCAACTGCCAGATATCTGTTGATGCCAAGTGAGAGGAGGTGAGCTTTCTCCACCAAGGCCTCCCCAGATTGGAGATTCATGAGCAAAATGTTTTTATTCCCATCTCCACACAAGTTTAAACAGTGTGAGTTTAGAAGTCTTCATCCTGGCAAAAGGAATGCTTCCAGCAAGGAATACAACAATGGTTCTGTAGAACTGGAAGTTAACATTACCACTCAGCCATTCTGGCTTCTCCATACCAATGAACCAACAGGCAAAAGGGGTGCTACTGTACTGGCCAGGGTCATTAATCTTGATCAACAAAGGGAAACTGGTTGCTGCTTAGGATAGACTATGTCTAGACTAGAACCTGAGACTCTTTGGGGGCACCTCTTAGTACTTTCTGACTAACATTTAGAAGTGTGGTTACTGGTAGTAAATATCAGAGGTTTATAAAATTCCCAAAGAAACTTATCAAATGTTTTGATCCAAGGCAAAGACCAAAGGGACATTCTCAGTCACCAACTTTATACGGACAGTCAGGAACACAAAGAGCTTGTGCGCAAAAAGGAAAAACCAGACCACCTAGGTTCTGGAAGAGTGAGCCCCTTAAACTCAGTAGAAGTTCCCTCTCTGAAGCATCAAGTTCCAGGAAGTCTAGATGGCCAGACTGGATGGACAAAAAAAGAGGGACAAAATCGCTTGTCACTTGCCACTGTACACTTCCACATTTCATCAGTTCTAATTCCAATGGTGAAGTTTCTATCCTCTCAAATTATAGCAGCCCAATATGACTTACACAAACATCTATGTACCAGTAAGCTCACACATAAAAATTAGAACACATTTTCCTTTTCTTTACGAAGATGTTCAAATATTCAGAATCTGGTTTCTAAACAGGATTTCGTTACTAAAGGAAAGAAACCCTTTTATGTTTCTTGCAAGTTTTAAGGAGAGAAACTGAATAGATCTTTAAATTAAAATTGTTTCCCCATTTGAATTCAGCAATAAAAATAACTTTATTACCTGAATACCTGAGTACATTATCTTTAAAAATCAATTGTAACATTACCATCTATTAAAAAGCAAAAATAATGAAATCTTGTTTTCTGAGCTACACAAATTTTGAAATCAATCAAAGCCATAGTTCAATACAAGATCACTTAGAAGTTAAAAGACATTATCATATTAAAAATCAAAGCTTTCAGACATTTAGCTTTACTTAAAAGTCACCCGATATTAAATTGGAATGTTTCACTTACATAAATTCCCTTTAATGAAGATCTTTGTACATCTTCTCATCTATATTAGTCCCTGATGATTATACCCCAAGGATATTAAAATCTCAGTCTGTCAAAATCACCAGAAAATATCTTCAAATGTACATTTAGCAATCTTCGCAATCTGAGTTGGTAGTGCAAAGTATTTATTATTTATAGCTAGGATGCTGCGTTTGTCACTTTGCAAGTGAGTTTTAAAGTAGTTGCCCAATTGCTGTCTTCAATTGAATGACTGAATCTTGAGAAAAGTTAGAACCATCAACATAGAAGAATTGTTAAAGACATTCAAAACTGGCAAGACATTGGATGTAGTGGCTCATGCCTATAATCCCAGCACTTTGGGAAGCCCAAGGCAGGAGAATTGCTTGAGTCCAGGAATTCAAGACCAGCCTGGGCAACTTGGTGAAACCCCATCTCTACAAAAAAAACTACAAAAATCAGCAGGGCGTAGTGGCACATGCCTGTAATCCCAGCTACTCGCAAGGTTGAGGTAGGAGGATGGTTTGAGCTAGGGAGGCCGAGGCTGCAGTGGCCAGAGATTGCCCACTGCACTCCAGGCTGGGTGACAGAGTGACCATGTAAATTGGCAAGGTAAAAGCTGGTGTCAGAATAGCTATGGAAACACAAAAGTTGAAAAAAGTTAAAAAAAAAAAGCTCATAGACAATAAGATGTTTGAGAGAACACAGAAAGGAAGGGAAATATTTGGTTGAACATATACATTTCCTTTATCTGAATTTGTCTGGATTCATTTCATTAACCTACAAATGGATCATTCACATAAGCTATAATCTCCAGCCAAAAAAATAACCAAAATAAGTAAATAGCATTTAAATAAAATACCATGTAACTCAATTTTCAGTCTTTCATCACTTCATGGTCACCTTCTTCATGAAAGTGTTCTTAATTTTCTGTTAAAGGAATTCTGAAAAAAATGATGTACCCCTTCACCAATGTATTTGGTTGAAAATTAACATTTTCATCATAACTTTCATAGTTGCAAAGGATCTAATTTTTAGCATGTCAGAAATATTAACATTTTTGATAAAACTATTACCTCATTCATTTAAATATATTCAATGGATTCCAAGTATTGTGCTTTCTTATTTAAAATTTTAAGATCTCTGAAATTGGGATGACTATCATTATTGCTCTAGTTAAGTGTCAGGCATGCTTATGCATGTCAGTGACTTAGAAGAAAATTCCAGAGAAAATTGTATTTAAGAAATGCTATAGGCTTACACCTATAGGCTTAAACCCAGCACTTTGAGAAGCCAAGGTGAGAGACTCACTTGAGCTTAGGAGTTTGAGACCAGCTTGGGCAACCAAGTGAGACCCCCATCTCTACAAAAAAAAAAATTAATTAGCCAGGTGCAGTGTCATGCATCTGTAGTCCCAAACTACAGTTCCCAGCCTCTTGGGAGGCTGAGACAGGAGGATACCTTGAGTCCAGGAGTTTGAGGTTGCAATGAGCTATGATTGCGCCCCTGCACTCCACCCTGGGTGACAAAGCAATATGGAAGGAAGGAAGGAAGGAAGGAAGGGCAGGCGAGGGGAGGGCAGGGGAGGGGAGGGCAGGGGAGGGGAGGGGAGGGGAGGTAGGCAGGCTGTAGCACCAAACTGTGATGGCTCAGAGGAAAAGCATAATTGATGGTAAAGATTCAAATAAGTCTAAAAGATTTCTTTCAATACATATAGAATAAAATTTCTAAGTAAGTGATTAAAAAAAGTCATGTCAGTTTCAGTTACAGAATTTTCTCTTAGTGAAACAAAAAGTAATAGTGGTAACTTAGATTTAATGAAATAGGAGATTATGATTATTTAATACTCACTGATATCCATTTTATTACATGAATAAATTCTTTTTATGGTGGTAAAATACATAACATAAAATTTATTATTTTTGCAATTTTTAAGTTTAAAGTTAAATTGCATCAAGTACATTCACACTGTTGTGCAATCATCACCACCATCTGTCTCCAAAATGTTTTCATCATCTCAATCTGAAACTTTGTACCCATTAAACAATAACTCCCCATTCCACCTCCTTCCAGCCATTGGTAATCACCATTCCACTTCCTGTCTTTATGAATTTGGCAGTTCCAGATATCTCATATAAGTGGAATCATACAATATTTGTTTTTCCGTGGCTGGCTTACTTCACTTAAGATAATGTCTTCCAGGTTCATCTATGTTATAGCATGTGTCAGATTTTCCTCCCTTTTTAAGCCTGAATGATTTTAATGCAAATGCACGATTTTGCAATGTGATTGTATTTATTCGGCCTTAAAATTCATACAATGACACTTACCGTATCAATTAACAGTGAATAATTACTGTTCACTTTCACTGGAAAGGCAGGATATGGTCAGGAGCTCATAAATTAATTCCTTGCCCTTCCTCTTCCGAACAAACTCTTCTGAGACACAGTGATCCCGAACAGTCTCTCCAGAAATACAGAAATATCCCATGAAACTGAATAACCAACCAGGTTTAGACTGTGGCCAGTATAATAATGCATCATCTTGTATTTGCTCCCATCCTTCACCACCTCACTTCACTTTGTTCCTCACTCTCAATTATCTGGAATTCATCCATTCACCCACCCAAATAAAATATTAGCAGCTGAGCTTTGTTTTGGCTTTGTATTTTTGAGAACTCAGGCTAAGATATTCCTAAAAATAAGTAGAAGAGAATGAAAGGAGTTCTCTTATAGCAATTTCACTCAATATTTTAAACGACTTACTAGATATTGGACAAAATAACACAGTAATACACCGTCTAAACTGTTTCAACAATTATTGGTGGACATTTCAAATAAGCTTTCATTCAATGCTTTTGAAAGCAAAGAATTAGTTGCCAACTTTTTTACACTGTGTTATCAGCCATTGGAATATCCACTCTCCCAACGCCTACACCAGTATTTCAAATTATTCCTTTGCCTGACCTAAAAGTTTATAAATCCAAGGGCAATGCACCAAGCAATACATCATGGTAAGATCTGAATGTTTAAGAGGTTTAACTTTCTTTTGTAAATTAGAAAAAAGGAATCTGGGGAAAAAATGAGACTTTTCTCATATCCACCCATCATTAGCTAAGCAGCTGTTTCTTCCCATCCCCCTCAGCCCCTCCTTGGCCATCTGCTAGCTCCATGATGGTCAGACCTTAAATCTTTAAACTACCCTTATGTTTGATAGTGCTGGCCTCACTCGAGGGCTGATACAGGAAAGCTCATCCTTTCTCTTATGGTCTAATTTCTTAATTCCCTTCCACCACAACATGAGGTTTCGCAAAACAAGTTTTAGGTACTGAGAACGTATAAGCAACCAGACAAATTGCGAAGCAGAAGATTAAAAACTTAAAACTTCAGTGCTACCACCATGCTAAGAAAATGCAAATTTAAAAAGGCATAAAGCCAGAACTTTCCTCAGCTGCCGTAGTAGACACACTGTCTCAAGAATCAACCTCCTCTCCTCCTCTCTGAAACATATCCACTCTTCATTTTTTTCCATTGCACATCTCCATCCATGAAAATTCAGTCTTCTACTCAGAGGAGATAGCCATGATTTAGCATGTGTTCTCCCTCCCCAGGGGGCATTCTAAAGCAAAAATAGCCTTCAACCCTACCTTTCCCTAAGCCTAAGTTAATTAATTGAGAACAATATCATGAAAAGCTTCAGCTAAACAGTCCAAGTAGGCTTTGTTACCCCAAGTCTAGCACCATTCAAGATCTCTCTGCCAGAGATGTTTATATTTGCCTTAATTCTTCTTATAGTCTTGTGGTAGGTAAGTATTGAACAAAGTATGTGCAAGAACACACACACACACGGGACCCATACCTCCTAAAGAAAAAAAAAAAAACACTATTGTCAGAAACAGTCCAGCCTAAATCCATATTAAAATAGTATTTCTATAAGGTAAGGATCAGCTGCATATAACTGAAAACCCGAAGAAGTGTCTTGAACAAAATAGAGATGGATTTCTGGAGGCAGCTGTCCTGAACTGACATGGTTAGGACCCAGGCTCTTTCTAACCCTCCCTTCCAACTCCCCAAGATATGCTTTTCATCTTCATAGTAACAAGATAGCTGTTTATGCTTCAGCCATCACATCCAAGATCCTAGTCATAGGATAAAGGCCTTCCCTTAGCAAAGAGATATCTGAGAAATTTCACATTATACTTCCACTTATATGACACTGGCCAAGATTTTCATGGACTTCCCTACCCATAAAATAAATGTTTTACATAATAATATGAATTATTATGTCAGTACTTGAGGCCCCTTCATAAAAATAGAACAATACTTTGCTGAACACAGGAGAGTAGTACCTGATGGCTACTTTAAGTTATAACTAAGGCTCACAGAAGCATTAAATTTTTTTGAATTTTGATCCAAGTTAAATTCTAATGTTAGTCACTTTTATCTCATTGACATTTATAATCTGAAAGGAGACAACATAAAGATTCATTATGGGCTGGGCACGGTGGCTCACACCTATAACCCCAGTGGTTTGGGAGGCCAACGCAGGCGGAGGTCAGGAGTTCAAGACCAGCCTGGCCAACATGGTGAAACCCGGTCTCTACTAAAAATACAAAAATTAGCTGGACATGGTGGTGGGAGCCTGTAATCCCAGCTACTTGGGAGCCTGAGGCAGGAGAATCACTTGAATCAAGGAGGCGGAGGTTGCAGTGAGCTGAGATCGTGCCACTGCACTCCAGCCTGGATGACAGAGAGAAACTCCCTCTCAAAAAAAGTAAAATAAAATAAAATAAGGATTCATTATGTTCTTTTGCAAAGAATATCTTCAGGGAGAAGGCTGGGGTGGAGAAGTTCGTTTAAGGTTTGCTCACATCTTGCCACCTCTTAATTTTGCTTATCCTTAAACTGCACATGTAGAAAGAGCAGTAGCTTTTTTTTCCGTATTATATGGAACGCACTGCCAAGTAACACCCAAATAAGTAAACAGTTATCAGGAAGATTGCAGACTGCTATGGATGGGAGTGGGAGAAAAGAGAAGTTTTAACAATGCAATAATGAGTCAATGACTTTGCAAAATGGGAGATATTTTCAGTTAATCATCAAACTGGAAGTTTTCTACTTCCCATCAAAAGCAAAAATTATCTATATAACCCCTCCTACTGATAAATCACAGAAAATAAGGTGAGAAATTCTTTTCAGGCCTGAGTTATCTACATCAGGCATTTTTAAAGAAGCTCACTGATGCAGTGTTCACCATTTCAGTGTTGCGTAGATCTGCACAGTAGCAAATTGGGAAATTCAGAAATAAAAGTTAATAAACTTTCTATAGTTAAAATGTATGTTTTCAACAAATAAATATGGAGCTTCTGAGAATTTATGCCCATTTCAACCCAGAAGTGAGTTAAATTTGGACCAGCATGAAAAGAAAGAAGGTAACTAGCAGATGATTGGAAATCCATTAAAAATAAGAGAAAACTCAGGAAGAATTAGAATGCAGACACGTCTCCTAAACAAATGAAATAAAGTATGATTTATTTAGTAGGAAAAGATGAAAATTAATTTAAAAACAATATTATATCACCCTATATATTATTTTTACTTTATTGTGTGCAAATGAGTTTGTGAGACAATATTTAAAATATTGTATGTAACCCATATTTCTCCAAGTCACACAAACCTGGCAAGTATAAATTGGTTCATATAAACAGCACAGTGGTGAAAAGAACAGTCTGTGGACAAGAAGGCTATCTGACCAACAAAACAGAACAGAGTCCAAAACAAACTTACACCTCTAAGGTTATCTGATTTATGACAAAAGTGACACTGGAGTGCTATGGGGAAAAGATGGGCTTTTCAATAAATAGTACTGGACCAACTGAATATTCATATGGAAAAAAAATGTACCTTTACTCCCAACTTTATGCATCCCAATCAAGTCCAGATAGATTACAGATAAAAATGTAAAAAGTAAACAGAAGAAAATACCTTCATGACCTTGGGGTAGTCAGAGACTTCTGAAAGAGATTGTAAAAAGTGCTAGCAATAAAAAAAAAAAATACATAAACTATACTGTGTTAAAGTTTCGGTACATTTCCATTCTTCATAGAGTCTTCATAGGGCACCATAAGAAAATGAAAGACAATCCAAAGAAGGGGAGAATATATTCACAATACGTATCCAACAAAGGATTCACATCCACAATTTATAGGTAACTCTTGCACAGTGGTAATAAGAAGAGATAACACAATAGGAAAAAGAACAAAAGAGACTATAGAATCACCAAAAAAAAACATGAAAATGTACAGGGAAAAGAAAATTAAAACCAACTACAACATGATAGCTACTGTTCCACATCCACCAAAATGTCTATAATGAAAAAGAAAGAAAATACCAAGTGCTGACAAGAATATAAAACAACCACTGCTTCCACACACTGCGGGTGGGAGAGTAAATTGGTTCAACCACTTTGGAAAACTGGTTGCCAGCACCTACCGAAGATGAACATAAACATACATGTGCTGTGTACAACACAGCAATTCCACTCCTAGGTAAATGCCCAACAGAAATGTATAAATACATTTACCAAAAGGTATACATTAGGATATTTGTAGCAGTACTATCATCAATGTCCAAACCGGAAAACTACCCAAATGTCCACCAATGGTATAATGAACAGAGTATATTCAAACAAGTAAACACTACAGCAACAGGAGTGAACCAACTAAAACAGCATGGATATCACTGCAACATGCTGGAGCATGAGTGATTTACAGTGTTGAATAAAAGAAGCCAGACATAGAAAAGAATATTGTAAAATTCCATTTATATGAAGTACAAAAACTGTCAAATTACTTTATGCAATTACAAGTCAAGAGAGCAGTTGCCCTTGTCAGGCATGGTGACTAGAAAGGGGCATGAGAGGGCTCCCAGGATGCTGGTAATGATCTATTTCTTCATCTAGGTGCTGATTACAAATGGTATTCAGTTTATGAAAGTTTATCAACCTGTATACTTAGGACATGTATACTTTTCTATATGTATGTTACTCACTAATAAAGAATTTCTTTAAAAGAACACATTATGGTCTTAGATTGCCTGAGTTCACACTTGCTAGCTGTGTGCTTTTGAGCAAATTACTTAATCTTAAACTTCATGCTGGTAAAATGGGAATAAAAGTGGTACCTAATTCACAGAACTGTAGAGAAGATTAAAACTCCACTGTAATGTAATAAATAGGGTCCCCAAAGTTCAACTGGGCATATAAATATAAGTCATGTTGAAAGGGTACTCAAATGATAGGGCCAGTCTGTGCAACTAGCTGGCTGCAAGTACTAGGAGTCCAGCTATGAAACTTAAATCCACCTCTATCCTAGCTACAGCTTGTTAGCACTTGATGGCAAATGTCTTCTCTGGTTTCTATATTAACAGAGATAATTCTGAGTTCTATGTATAACCAAGATTTCCAAGACAAAGAATTAACTAGTACCCATTTTGTCATTTGTGGAGAAACTAGGCTGGAAGAGTACTTGGGTCTCTGCCTTCCTGCTTCCTGAGCCAAGGTTGTCTTCCATTTTCTAACCTAGCATTAGCCTCTCCTCCACTTTCCCTCTTTCCCTGAAGAGGAAAAGAACTTTAGCCTATCCTTATTTGAGAACACATGCTGGCCAGAAAACAGAAGAGAAATATCAACCCCTAATATTTTAGTTTGCATTTTGGCAGATGGGAAGTTATAAAACACATAGGTCACTTGGGTGAATGACAAGCACTCAATAAAGCAGTAGCCATTTTCCCCTATCTGTTGATTCACCCACCTTACAAGACCTCCAACCCTCCTCAAGGTTTTCCAGCTATTTCCTGTAGTTCCCAGAAGATATGCAGGATTTGCTGCCATGTGCTGGCTCTCATCACCCACTGAAACACAGGAGTAGGAAACACAGGATCATCCCTGTCTTCCAGAGTCCTCAAAATACCACAGCCAGGCTGTCTTCCATACAAAAGAAAGGAGAATGGCTCTCTTCCTCTTTCTGATTTTAAAAGGGAACCACAGGAATTCTGCCCTGAAAAACAATGCCTTACAGAGCTTCTTGTCGGGGAAGGGATCCTCTAAAATCTTGGGTTATTTGGGGAACTTTTTGTTTTATGATATTTTCTTCCTTTGTATGTATAATAGAATCACTGTCATACAAGAGGCCATGAGGACTGGACTACCATACTGTATGGCTCTCAGCCCCTCCTCTCAGACCACTGACACCTTGCTATTGGGCTCATCCTGACTGTTCCTTTCCTTACAATGATCTCAGTTCCCACTGCAAACACTCCGGGCAAGCTTACCACTCTAGCCCATTAGACAAACCAAGATATGCCTGATTCCCAAGAATGTGCTCAAAGAGGAACTCCCCCCAAAACATTTTATTATACACTATTGGCTTAATAAAAGTGAGAGCTTAAATAATATTTCATACATCTCTAAAAATGGATGTCCTAACCAGGTGGATCCAATGGACAAATTGGATGAAGATTCTGGATCCCAGAATAGGCTGCAGCACTCAGCAAACTTACGGCAATGGACATCAAGAAGGCCACATCTTCCAGATGCATGACACATTTTCACAGAATCCATACAACTCCCAGGCACCTACCATAACACCACTCCCTCTCGCATCCTCCAGAAAACATGTTAGAATGTGTGAAAGTATAAATAATGTTCAATTATACATATAACCTTGACTGTCCTCTAACCTACAAAAGCAGTAAAACATTCACAATTGCTAGTTTCTACCCACCACACCACCAGACCTTTGGTCCTATGATCCTATGAACCACTACCTGAACAAGACTTAATTCATTAAGATTCATCAACTTACAAAGAAAGATGTCCAAATCAAATTAACTTGGAAAGCAAAGGGAATTTGTCCAAAGTATATGAGAAAATCTTGTAGGATGCAGGAAGGGTAGGGTAAAACTGAGCCTCAGAGACAACTTGAAAGCTGCCTGGGCTCTCGCTGTCTTTGTTTTTCAGGCCTGCTTCCATCTCTCCTGGAGCCTAGCTTCCTCCACATTGTAGAAAGTACGGTCACCTGAGCTCCTATGGCTCTCACAGCCAGGGAGAGACTCCCCTTGGTGACCACCACATGAAAATCCACAGAAGTGCAATGATTGGCAGCGTTTCTTTCAGATGCCTATATCCAAAACCAATCAGCAAGGGCCACAGGGCCTGGGTTCCAGGGACAGACACCCTTGCAAACCAGGGCCCATCCAGAGAAGGGGAAATCGTTGATATATCTATTACAAAGATACATTTCCTTCGGATGTGGCATAGGTTCTATTCTGATTAGGGTAGCTACTGAATGCAGGGGGTGAAAGTGACAGAATAAGCCACATAAGAAGCCAAAATCAGAGCCCAAGGAGGAGAGACCAGTAAGTGGTTTTCTCAGTTAAAAATAGCCAGATGTTAGGTTTAAATCAGAGTTGGATTGAGTATCACAGCAGTCTGAAAGTGAGTGAAAGGAAGTTGTTTGTGACAGTCTGACGGCTCCCCATGATAAGGCACTGATCCCCATCTTTAATAATAACCAATAATAAGCACACTGCATGACTCTCTTCTATTTCTAATATTATGGGTAAAATTGTGCAGGCCAAAGCAAATCCAATTACTGCTTAAGGCGGAATGGATGAAAACTCACAGCTCCTACACATTAAAAAGATTCAGTGGGTGAAAGACCTAAAGAAAAAAGATGTAAAAATGTTTTTTATGATTATTACTTTCATTGTTATTATTTTGGTTTGGGTTATTATAATTATTATTATGATAATTACTTTTTTATTGATACTTCTCCTTACGTTTATCTTGAGACGGAAACAATAACTGCCCAGCTCTCCTTGTAAAAGTGCCAAGGGAGTAGTTGGAAGTAATGATGAAAAAGTCTTTTTCTTTCGCATTAGTCCTGCTATAAAAGGGGTGGTTACTCCTTCTATAAAGGTAGCCTATGTCGCATAAAATAAAGTCATACATTTCTTTGAAAGCTGTTCACTCAAATCTGGAAGTAACTTCTTCTTCCTTATGAAATGGCATACTTGAGTGAGTATCTATCAAACCTTCTGAACTGGCCTTTCTCATATAATGTGTGGAGTGATAAAGAGGGCATGGCTCAAGGCTTTATGTCTGGGTCTCATTTTCTCCTATGTTCCAGGGCACCATTGACTCTGTTGATTAAATAAGAGCTCACATCACTGGGTCTCCTGTGATCAGTGTTTTTCGGGAGCAGAAGAACAGGGATTAATTGATCTTTTGTCTCTGAATAATACTATTTGATGGAAATTTAATAGAAACTGGTAGATTCTAATATTACCAGTAAGCCATGGAGAACTTGACATTTTAATTTGTTTCTGAATCATTCGTATAGTGGAAAAGCCAGGAATATACATACGTTAATAAGCTTTCTGACAGAGCAATGAAGGGGAGAAGGGAAGAAAGAACTGCAGGAATTATTCATCCTTAGGAGACTCAGCAAGAAACAAGCTTGAGCTGTGTGGAGAGATTTTTTTTCAGTCATATTTGCCAGCTGGGAATAAATAAGCATATGACTCTGAGGGATTCTTCCACTAAGATCCTAAATTTAAGGCTATGCCTACCCACAAGATATTAGGGGACCTAGCGAAGTTCCTTGATTCCTTCTCCCTTCCGCAGCTAGGGTGTCAGCTGCTACCTGCACCAGGCCTAGACAGTGAAGTTAGTGCTCAGTCCTCCTGCACCTCATCAACTCACACCCATCTTCTTCTGTAGCATTTTTTTCCTCCTTAGAGCTCAAGAATTTCTCAATGCCCAGCACCTCCAGTCAAGAAGTAAGTCACCCTTGCTTTAAGGCAGTGGTACCTGAATGTGTTACCTCTGAAGCATGTGTGCTCTCAGTGGGAGAAGATTGTGTTTAATTATCAAAATTGACATAGTAATGGATTCTTCTGCGTGGTCTCTGCCTAATATCTGGCAAGTTCTACCACATAGGGTACTGTATCAACAAACCTGCCATACAGTGTACTGTTTAGAAAATGCTAGATTTTAATGTGAATTTTTAATCAAAAAGAAATAGATTTTTCCTAAAATCCCTTTTATGCAGAACATACATATGAGCCCTCCTTAAGTAACCTTCATAATTCACTTATTAGAAAGATTTGCTTTACAATTCTTGAGTAAGAGTTAACAGGGTTCATTCAAATGAGGATTTAATTTTTGAAAAATTAGTGTACACACAACTTTCTAAGAAAAAACCCTCGCATATATAGAGAGGTTTGACAAACATGCATGCAAGCCCCCAGTTGTTAAACAGAAATAGTTGAAAAATGGACATTTAGGCCACATCTGTTTAAGGTGCTTCCATCAAGAAAACTAATAAACCATTGATACCATCTCTGGCTTTATGAGGTCTTCACATCTGGGACAGCCTTTGCAGATTGTAATTAATCATCATACATCACCAAACGCCACTGACTACCTAGCAGATGAGCCCTCTGCAACCCTCATGATTTTCCCACATTTGCTTATCTGCAGATTCGTTTATCCTTCAGAGTACGATATGGTAGAGTGAGTCAGTATGTCAAGTTATGTTTCCTTCAATTTTGCCTTTTTGTTTGAATTTACATTAGCCAAATGTGGTAGGCTGAAAAATGCCACCCCTCCCAACAAGATGTTCACATCCTAATCCCCAGACCCGGTGACTACGTTCTCTCATATGGCAAAATGATTTTGCAGATGTGTTTAAGTTAAGGATCTTGACATGGAGCAATTGTCTTCAATTATCCAGGTGGGCCCACAGGATCCTTACACACAAAAGGCAGAGGGAGATGCCGAAGAGGAGATGGTGATGTGATAACAGCAGCAGAGGGATGCACTTTGAAGATAGAGGAAGGGGCCATGAGACAAGGAATACAGGGGGCCACTAGAAGCTGAAAAGGGCAGGGGAATGGATTATCCTCTCAGAGCTTCCGGAAGAAACCAGTCCTGCCAAAACCTTGACTTTAGCCCAGTGAAACTGACTTGAGACCTTTGAACTCCAGAACTGTCCAGGAATAAATCGGTATTGTTTTAAGCCACTAAATTTGCAGCAATTTATTGTGGAAGACGGTGTGGCAATTCCTCAAAGACCTGGAACCAGAAATACCATTTGACTCAGCAATCCCATTCCTGGGTATATACCCACAGGAATATGAATCATTCTATTATAAAGATACATGCATGTATATGTTCGCTGAAGCGTGATTCACAATAGCAAAGACATGGAATCAAAGCAAATGTCCATCAATGATAGACTGGATAAAGAAAATGTGGTACATATACACCATGGAATACGATGCAGCCATAAAAAGGAATGAGATCATGTTCTTTGCAGGAACATGGATGGAGCTGGAAGCCATTATGTTCAGCAAACTAACACAGGAACAGAAAACCAAACACTGCATGTTCTCCCTTATAAGTGGAAGCTGAACAATGAGAACTCATGGACACAGAAAGGGGAAACACACACACTGGGCCCTGTCGGGCAGTGCAGGGGGAGGGAGAGCATCAAGAAGCACAGCTAATGGATGCTGGGCTTAATAACTAGGTGATGGGTTGACAGGTGCAGCAAACCACCATGGTACACGTTTACCTATGTAACAAACCAGCACGTCCTGCACATGTATCCCAAAACTTACAGATTGAATTAAATTAAAAATAAAGAAATAAATAAAATAAAACCAAAAAAGAAATGTGTTAGAATGAATAAGAAAATTGCTACTTTCACGATTAAAAAAAAAATTATTACCAAAAAAAAGTGGTAATTTGCTACACCAGTGAAAGGAAATGAATATGACAGGTTTGAATGTTTTATTATCCCATAAGCACAAGCATAAGCATACAAATACCCTCAAAATTAGAGAACATCTTTAACCTCTAGTGATCTATTTATTTGGGAAGCTTATAAATAACACTGACACTCAGGATAAAAATGTTAGCAACTCATCTCACAGTTACATGAGTTATTGGCCAAAGAGTATTTACTGAATACCTAGTATGGGAAAGGTATTGTACTGGGAGAGACAGTGGAATAAGGTACAGTTTGAGCATCACTAATGAGAAATTCTCCAAAACCTAGAACTTTTTCAACACTCACATGATGACGCAAGTGGAAAATTCCACACCTGACCTCATATCACAGGTCACAGTCAAAACACCATCAAAACTTTGTTTCATGCACAAGTCATTTAAAATATTATAAAAAGTACCATCAGGCTATGTGCATAAGGCCTATATATAAAACATAAATGTTTAGACCTGGGTCCCATCCCCAAGATATCTCATTATGTCTATGCAAATACTCCAAAATCTGGAAAAATCTGAAATCTAAAACACTTCTGGTCCCAAGCTTTCAGATGAGGGATACTCAACCTGCACACTGTCCTTGAGGAACTTTTTTAAACAGTAGGAAAGCAAAACAAGTCCAAAATTAAATAACCTTGAGCACTGTATCTTAATCACTTGTAAATCTCCAAAATATTTTCTGGCAAATAGTAGGTGCTACATATTTTCTACCCAGCAGTATAAATTAAGTTCCTGTGATGTAAAACAACAGTGCAGGAGTTATGAAACAGACTGTGATTAACTGTAAAATTGTTGCTATTTTAATTAATAGCACAGGGAGAGAGAAAAAGGAGAAGGGGAAAGGAGTATGGTATATACTTATGAGCATACAAATATGTATACTATACTTATATTTAATAGATTTATATGTACATATTTTATATGACAGATATATCATGTATGTGGTATTCAAGGGAAAATGTTCAAAAATATACATATAAGTCATATCAATGTAACTTCTCTGTTCAAAACCTTCTTATAACATCCCATCAAATTCAAGAGTAAAAGCCAAAGTCCCTGCTATGGCTTTAAGGCCTTCCATGATCACCATCACCCATGTCTCATCTTACCACCCACTACTTTCTCCCTTGCTTACTTCATGCTAACCATATATGTCCCATTGCGGTTGCTGCCTCAGGGCCACTGTATTTCCTGTTCTCAATATTATACCCCTCAAAAATATATTCAAATGGCTTGCTCCCACCTGCCCTTTAGGTCTTTGTGCAAATGTTATATTTTGAGTGAAAATTTTTCTGACCACCTCTTTTAAAATGACAACCCTCCCCTCCCAAAACTTCTCTTTTTCTGCTTTCTTTTTCCCCATAGAACTTTCCTCATAGAATTTGCCCTACAGTTTGTTTGGTTGGTTGGTTGGTTGGTTTGGTTTTGTACCTGTCTCCTCCACACTAGAATGTAAGCTCCCTGAGAGTAGAGATATTAGTGTGTATTGTTCACTGATGTGTCCCTAATGCTTGGCACATAGAAGCTGCTCAATGAACAGAATGAATATAGCTCTTTCATCTTTACTATATTTGTTAGTTATGGGCATATCTGTCTTCTCTCATAGACTACATAAGGCATAGCTACTGTATTAATTTACCAGCTTTGCCATAACAAATAAGCATAAACTTGACAACTTAAATCCATAGAAATTTATTCTCTCAGCTCTGGAGGCCATAAGTCTAAAATCAAAGTGTCATCAGTCCACACTCCCTCTAAAGGCTCTAGTGGAAAATCCCTCCTGTCTCTTCCAGCTGCTGGTGCTCCTGGCATTCCTTGGCTTGTGGCAACATCCCTCCAATCTCTGCTTTTGTCTTCACATGGTGTCCTCTTCTGTGACCCCATGTCTTCTCCTTTTCTGTCTCTTAAAAGGACACTTGTCATTGGATTTAGAGCCTTCCCTAATCCAGGATTATCTCCTCTCGAGAATCTTACCTTAATTACGTCTGAAAAGACCTTTGTTCCAAATAAAACCACATTCTGAGGTTGCAGGGAGACCTATCTTTTGGGTCTCCATTCAGCCCATTATAGGTAGAAACTATGTCTTAGTCTTTATTTTTTTTAATCCCCAAACCTTAATGTAACACAGAGCAGAGAATTTTCTTAATAAACAATGATTAACTGAATGAGCCTATGATTTAATGAATGAATTAAGGCTCTCTAAATTCACAAGGGACAGATGTATTCACTAGAATGGTGGGATTCGTTACAGGTCTGGTTGTCAATGACAAGCAGAGAAGGTCAGTTGGATAAAAGGCTTGGATTATGAAGTCATCGAAAGATACCATTACAAAAGGCTGAACATATCTAGACCATCAAGGCTTCTGGGGAGAAAGGAATTAGAGCAGGACTCACATGAAAGGAAAAGTTTAACACACTGTACAGCAGGAACAAGAGTAAAGGTGGGAAATAATATCTTCAGTTAGGAAAGGATAAGACTGCATATAAAACTACAAGGCAAACTCATAAATATAATTGGCTTCATGGATAAGAGACAAAGAGAGGATGGATTTCATGTGCACGACTATAATGAGCTGAATTTATGGTGCTGTGTAAGCATATAAACTTAATGGGGATAGTTTAATAAAAATTCATGATTCAACATTCAAAATAATTTCTGTTGTGATATGGTCAGATGTGATTATTGATTACATTGACTGTATAGTTTTACAATTAAGATAATGATCCAGATTTTTTTCTAGGCTCTCCCTCACTTGGCAGGGGGGAAATATGAAGAATAAATAAATCACTAAACATCACTTTTTATATGTTTTAACCATATTGGTGGCTTGTGTTTGCTGGTGATTTTATTAAAATCCTATCATATTCCTGAAGACAGAAATTTTTCCTCTCATTCTTAGCAGCAGATAACCTAAGCTGAGTTCTAACAATAGTAAACAAGAGCCCCACCCTCCAAGGATCCGGTTTAATAAAATGTAGGCAGGGCCACTGATGGAATAGAAGAGAATTTATTGCTCTCAATTGTCTCAAGATTTTTCTTCTAGCTAGCCATACAGGTTTAGTAAAATCGCATATGTTTCCTGCTCCATGATTCAAATCATTTTTTGTTTTATGTTGAATAATATTTACATATACTAACATAATGCTCTTAATTCACTTCCTAGCTTTAGAGTAACTTATCAAAGCATTAAAAATATATGATTGCAAAACAATGTAAATGTTACAGCTCTTGATAATATAAAATAATTAACGTATCAATGTATCTGAAAGAAGGTCACAGATTATGAAGAGCTGTAAAGGAAAGGAAAGAGAAGAAAGTTGGGGTGCGATCATTTTCATATCATCTTTTTTTCAGTGAAGTTTGATGATTTTCAAAATTTAGCAATTACAAAATAAACAAAAATCAAAAATGGTTGTAAGAAGTCTCCATTATGAGAAGTCAACATTATGATTAATGTCATGGATGGGGAGAATTTGGTTTATCATTTTTTATGCTTCTGTAAATGTCTAATTGATTTCTCTCACAATGTACCTGGTGTTGCTTTTAATCATAAGAGAAGATATATATACAGCATTGGCTAAAACCGTAGGCTCCAGAGCCAAAACACAGGTTCAAATCTCAGCTCTGCCACTTCCTAGCTGTGGACTGTGACAAACGTAGTTAACTACTCTATGCCCCATTGATAAAATGGGTACAATAACAGGGAATCTACTTCACATAACTTCTGTAAAGTTTAAATTCTTTTTAGGAAGTGACCATCTACAACCATAAAAAGTATAAACACAGTGGCAACTATGTACTCAATGTTTAATTTTAATATATTTTATTTTACCACATTTGTTTCAAGTCATTGGGTATTTTTTAAAGAAATAGAATAGTACAGATACAGTGAACTATACTAACCGACCTCAGGACACACCTTCTCTCTCAGCGGTAACCATCATCAGGAGTATTATGTTATCTTTTATATTGTTACTTTTATGTTTTTACTATGTATGGACACATGTATGATACATATTAATAGCATTTTACATATGTTTCTAAATTACATAAATGCTGTTCAACTCTACAGATTCATTTTCAACTTGACCTTTTCTTGGTTTTGAAGTTTACCCATGTTCTGTAGTTTGTAGAACTATATCTACAAAAGTACATGTAGTTCAATCATTTTTGCCTGCTGTATAATATTCTGTCATATGAATATACTACAATGTAGATATTCATTGCCTATTAATGGACATGTATGTTTTCCCAGTATAATCTGTTTTTGCTTTGACTACAAGGCTCCTGAGTATGTTTTGCCTATATCTGTTTTTCCAGTATAATTTCTGCTGGTAGTTGTCATTATGAACACTTGCATCAAGTTTGCCATAACAGACCTCTCGGTCGGTCTATCGTACTTCCAAGCCATTCTTCCCAATGCTCTCAGAATGGTTTTTCTGTACAGAAATCATGTCCAACTATTCCTTAAACACCTTATCATCTCTAAAACTCCAAGCCTTAGCTTGGCATATAAAATCCCTTCAGGATCTGACCTATGCTCAATCTCATTTCCTGCCACTCTTGCACTCTCCTCCTACGCTCCCACAGGTCAGCTACTGCACACACCTGCAGATCCCTGAAGACACCATGCTGAATGCTTTTAGTCCCTTTTTTCTTTTCCAGAGTCTCATGCCGTTACTTAGGCTGGAGTGCAGTGGTGTGATCTCAGCTCAGTGCCACCTCTGTCTCCTGGTCTCCTGGGTTCAAGTGCTTCTCCCACCTCAGCCTCCTGGCTAGCTGGGATTACAGGAACTCGCCAGCGCACCTGCCAAAGTTTTAAAATATTTTTAGTAGAGATGGAGTTTCTCCATGTTGTCCTCAAGCGGGTCCCAAACTCCCAGCCTCAAGTGATCTGCCCACCTCGGCCTCCCAAAGTGCTGGGATTACGGGCGTAAACCACCGCGCCCAGTTGCTTTTGTTCATTTCTATGCCTTTGAGTTCTATGACTATGCTTTCTATTTTCTAGAAATTTATCTTCCTCCTCATAATCATCATCCTCCTTTCCCCCTCCTCCTCATGCTCATCTTCCCACTCCTTGCTTTCTCCTTTATCTTTCCCCTTCTCCCCATCCTTTCCTACCTCCTTCTTTGCCTAGACTGGAAGCCTCTTCTGTCCTCTTCAAGCAAAAATAAATGCTTTCTCTTCTCTGATCCCATAAGACATTGTGCATAAATTAAAATGCTTACACAATGTCGTATTTTTTTTTCAGATATGTTCTTCCACTAACCTATATACTCTGGAAAGAAGGGACTGTACTCTAGACATCCTTATATCCCAAGAACCTAATGCCTTGAAACAGGGTAGGAGTTTTAAAAATGCTGATTGGAGGAATGAACTTATTCTATTAAAAACTTATTTATATAACTATAATTACAAAAGAAATAAATTCTAAATTACATAATGTATAGTTCACTGTATCTGTACTATTTTATCTCTATAATTTTATAGAACTTATTCTCTAAAAATTGAGAGCCATTGAATGTGATAAAGGTTGTTGAAGAAAATCTGGTATCTGTGCCTGAAATTGCTTAAAATGGAGATCAGAGGCAGGGAACCCAGTAAGGAAAGGTACTACAATGTTCTAACAAGGTTTCGCTATGTGTTGTTGCTGTATATTGAGAGAGATGATTTAAACGGTGGTATGTCTTAACTTGCATAATACTAAGCTAAGCTAAAATGGTTCTAACATCCTTAGGCAGGAAGCTGATTATAATTATGTTTATTACAGCTTCCTTTCACACGTTATTCTGGTGTGCCCCTAAGCTCTATCTTCATTTCTACCATGGGATATGTGTCATTTATAGTTTCCCAAACTTCAAAAGCTATTCCGTGGCAACAGACTGCAAGCTTCTAGGAAAGGCCTTAAGGCATTCATTCAGGGGCTGCTGTGTGCTAATAAGTGTTTCCTAAAATGACATGGAAGCTATATATTAGATGAATTGTGCAGTTATTCATAGAGGGGTCATTAATGAAGCTTTTCTAGAAATAATTGTGTCCATGCGTACAATGTCAACTGGGCAACAGCTCTGAAAGCTTGTTGTTCATCTGTTCATTTTACAGATGAGGAAACAAACAATACGAGATGACAGATTTCAGAGCTGATAGTCTAAAAATGTTTTAATAATAATGGCTGGCACTCATGGAGAGTGCATCAGACTCTTGGCTAAGTACTTTATACATGTTATTATTTCATTGAATCTTGACCACAAATCTATGAAATAGGCATTAATCCCCATTCTTGCAAACTAAGAAGCTGAGGCTTAGATGGGTAAAATAACTGGCTTTAGGTCACACAACTTATAGGTCACAGAGCCAGATTTTCACCAGACTTTTCTGACTCCAACACCTTTGCTTTTAGCTGCTTGTGTGACATTATGTTGGCAGCTGTTTCCACCACAAGAGGCTGCCTCACGTATGGGGCCAAATTCAAGCTAATGTTTTCTATCGTATCCATTGCTCAATTAAGAAAACTACTGTTGCAAGTTTTGGATGCCCAGGCTTCATGTCCTCCTTCTAACAGCAGGTTGGCTTCTCCCTTACTGAAACACAGAGTCCCTGGATGCTCTTGCACCTCAGTCTTTCCTCCCAGGATAGTCAGGGGGTAGCCATGAGCAAAGTTCAACTCAGTCAACCTCTGTCTCCCAGGACTCTGAGTTACCAAAGGGCCTCAGACACCAGAGGAACCACTGGAGTTCAATTATCCCAGACTCCAGGTGGGGAAATTGCTGAATAGCTTCTACAAAGGAGACCCAGTGCAGTTCCTCTTACCCTGCAACTCCCAGGCCTGGTTCTTCATTCTTCCTGTCAATCTTGTGATATCTGTTTCTAAGGAATTTCATTTTTGCTTAAAATAGCCAGCATCATTTTCTGTAACTTGCAACCAAATAATTAATACAACCATGATCTCCCATTCCTATGAACATTCCTCTTAAATATTCCCTTATGGAGGACAACATAAAACATGAGTGCCATAAGGTAGAAAAATGAACTTGATTCAACACTCAAAATTGTGTGAGATGAAGTTCAAGTTGTGCCTGTCCTGTTATGTCTTCAACATCATATTCTTTCCAATGGTGACCACAGAATGCCCCCTCCCTCAATGTTAGCATCCACCTCCCCTGACTTCCTAGCTTCTTGGCTAGGGAGTGCAATGAGACCCTAAGTGTCTGAAGTGAGCTGCTTTGAACAGAGAAAAAGATGAGAAAATAGTGGTCATGATCTCAACTCTACAGATCCTAAAAAGAATTATAGGATGGATGGAATACAACCTGCATACCAGGAAGAATAAGTCAATCTAGTGAGGCAAAATACGCTGAATGAAAAAAGACATCTGGGAACACAGACTGGGAGAGTAAGCCAAGGAACAGACAACTGGGCTGTGTGCAGGAATGTAGGGGCCATGAAGAGAAAGTGATTGGGTTTCAGGGATGGCAAAAAGTAGGTATGTAAAAAAAAACCAAAGGTAACCAAAAAACGGTTAGAGGTAGGAAACTAGCAGTATTTCCTTGCATTGGGAATAGCTAGAGTAAATAAAACTTTGCTCTCATCAATTAGGATATCATTGTAGAATGATCAGTAAATGGGTTAAACATGGGGAAAAAAGACTGTAAGGACTAATAACAACACTTTAATAGTTTTCATTCCAGGTAGTGAGGTCAGACGTCATTTTTATATGATGCTCTTTATTTTTCTGAATGTCCTCCAATGAGAACATTTTATTTGGCAACTATGTAGCACCAAATAAGCCAATTCTGAAACTCTATAATCACTTAACACATAGGATGACCTAGGACTTGGCGATGATTGCTACCAATGGTAACACTGCATAATATCCACTTGACTAGGAAGTGTTTTTCTGCTACTTTTACAGTACAAAAGTAAATCATACAATAACCTGTGTTGCCCCCCATCCCATTCTGCAACCCTCCTCCCAGGGATCTGCTGATGAAGTTGGCCAACTCAATCATCTTCAACTTTCATTTTCTTAATTCCAATAGAATGTAATCTCCCTGAAATAACTGTCATCCATTATAGGAATTTGGCCTTACTGTGAACAAATTTCCCTCTTTGTACAGTCTTAATTCATTCAACCAACATTTATTTGGAATTCGTGGTGGTTGAAGAAAATTAACTTCTCTCTCCTGCATGGCATAAATTCATTGTTCACTGCACTATGTAAATGGCCATCCAGTGGGGGGGGGGAATCTATTTTGATTATTTCCACCAGAAAGAGAAGGAAGGCTCATTGTGTGAGATAAGAAAAGAGGTATATTTTGTGTTACCTTGTCCCCTAGGCTACATGTGCTCAGCTGAATATAATAGAAGCTATCTTATCTGATAAAATGAGACTGATATTAGGTGGTCCTTCTAATTATAGCTCTGTGTCACTCCTAAACAAACCACACCCAGAATGTGTATTAATAACTGATAGTTTAGCTTTACTGAAAGTGTAGGAAGAATATCAAGACACTTGCAAAGCTCCTGAGTACAATGCAACCTTTCACAGGGTTTTGCCTACATCTTATCCAATAGATGTTTTTTTGTATTGACTCATCTTTAAGTTTTTCATCTGCATTAAGTTATTTAACAAAAACACTGTTTGCTTCACTTTCATAATATTTTTATGATATTTTGGTATCATGACATTTTTGTAATATTTCAATACCATATTTCTAATAATAAGCACAATGGACACAGACAAGTTTAAAAACAAACAAAATTAACTCTTGTTGTAAGAAACCATCTGTGAGAGTGAAGCCTACTAGGCTCCCCCATGCAGCATGCCGGAGGCATCCATTGGTAAAGAAATTAGACAGGCGAGCTGGATAAGTGGCATTAGTCAAGAAAATTTCTAGGTGAGGATTCTGTAGGAGTTGTTTTTATTTTTTCCCCTTCTATTTTTAGTTAACACATAATGATTCTACATATTTATGGGATACAGAGTAATATTTTAATATGTGTATACAACATATAATAAGCATACCCATCACTTCCAATATTTATCATTTCTTTGTGTTGGGAAGATTCAACTTTTCTAGACTTTTGAAAATATACAATAAATTATAGCTAACCATATTCACCCTACAGTGCTGAAGAAAGCCAGAGCGTGTTTCTCTCTAGTGTAGTTTTGTATCTGGTAACCAACCTCTCTCTGTCCTATTTTTTATTTTTTCAGAAGCCCCCATACTGTTTACCATAATAAAAAGGCTCTGAAGATTACTGTGAAATTTTATTTTCTGTTGTATTTCAATAGTCTTGGAGTAACAGGTGGTTTTGGTTACATGAATTTAAGTTTTTTAGTAGTGATTTCTGAGATTTTGGTGCACCTGTCACCCAAGCAATGTGTGCTCTACCCAATACGTAGTCTTTTATTCCTCACTTCCTCCCAACCTTCCCCCCGCAGGGTCCCCAAACTCCATCGTTATCATTCTTATGCCTTTGTGTCCTCATAGCTTAGCTCCACTTGTAAGTGGAAACATACAATAATTAGTTTTCTATTCCTGCGTTACTTCACTTAGAATAATGGTCTCCAACCCCATCTAAGTTGCTGTAAATGTCATTATTTCATTCCTTTTTATGGCTGAGTAGTAGAATTCTGTAGGTATTTTTAAGCAACAGTACCTGAGTTTAAAAGGTAGTGGTTTGGGGGATTTTTTGTTTTGTTTTGTTTTGTTTGTTAAAGCAAGATAAAATTTTTTCTATCCATATTAAAATATTTTGAACAACCAATGGGGAAAGGATTGCCTATTTAATAAATGGTATTGGGAAAACTGGCTAGCCATATGCAGAAAACAGAAACTGGACCCCTTTCCTTACACCTTATACAAAAATTAACTCAAGATGGGTTAAAGATTTAAATGGAAGACCTAAAACCATAAAAACCCTAGAAGAAAACCTAGGCAATACCATTCAGGAAATAGGCATGGGCAAAGACTTCATGACGAAAATACCAAAAGCAATTTTAACAAAAGCCAAAATTGACAAATGGGATCTAATTAAACTAAAGAGCTTCTGCATAGCAAAAGAAATTATCATCAGAGTTAACAGACAACCTACGGAATGGGAGAAAATTTTTGCAATCTATCCATCTGACAAAGGGCTAATATCCAGAATCTACAAGAAATGTTAACACACTTACAAGAAAAAAACAAGCAACCCCATTAAAAAGTGGGCAAAGGATATGAATAGACACTTTTCAAAAGAAGACATTTATGCGGCCAACAAACATGAAAAAAAGCTCATCATCACTGGTAATTAGAGAAATGCAAATCAAAACCACAATGAGATACCATCTCACACCAGTTAGAATGGTGATCATTAAAAAGTCAGGAAACAACAGATGGTGGAGAGGATGTGGAGAAATAGAAATGCTTTTACACTGTTGGTGGGAGTGTAAATTAGTTCAACCATTGTGGAAGACAGTGTGGCAATTCCTCAAGGATCTAAAACTAGAAATGCCATTTGTCCCAGCAATCCCATTACTGGGTATATACCCAAAGGATTATAAATCATTCTACTATAAAGACACATGCACATGTATGTTTATTGCAGCACTGTTCACAATACCAAAGACTTAGAACCAACTCAAATGCCCATCAATGTTAGACTGGATAAAGAAATGTAGCACATACACACCATGGAATACAGCTACATAAAATGAGAATGAAGTGAGCAAGATGGCGAATAAGGAACAGCTCCCAGTCTCCAACTCCAAGCCAGCGACACAGAAGACCCGGTGATTTCTGCATTTCAACTGAGGTACTGGAGTTCATCTCACTTTGGGAGTGCGGACGATCCCGGTGCTGGTCAGCTGCTGCAGCCCGACCAGCTGAGGAGGCTGAAGCAGAGGCTGAGGCATCGCCTCACCTGGGAGCGCAAGGGGAAGGAATCCCTTTTCCTAGCCAGGGAACCAGGACACACAACACCTGGAAAATGGGTAGCTCCACTAATGTGCGCTTTTAAGCAAACAGGCACCGGAGATCATATCCCACACCTGGCCCGGGAGGGTCCCGCCCAGACCTCCCTCATTGCTAACACAACCCAGTCTGTGATCTACCAGCAAGGCAGCTTAGCGAGGGGCTGGGGGAGGCATCCCACGCCATTGCTGAGGCTTAAGTAGGCCGAAACTAAAGCTGCTGAGGGAAGCTCTGACTGAATTGGAGCTCACAGCAGCTCAAGGCTTCTCTGTCTCTGTAGACTCCACCTCTGGGGACAGGGCACAGCTACACAACAACAACAGCAACAACAAGCGGCAGGGAAACCTCTGCAGGCCTTAAAGCGACTCTGTCTGACAGCACAGAGAGAGCAGTGGATCTCTCCCAGCCACGGAGGCTGAGATCTGAGGAACAGACAGACTGCCTGCTCAAGGTGATTCCCCTGACACAGTAGCCTAGCTGGGAGACATCCCCACTGGGGGGCAGTCACGGCACCCCACCCTCACAGGGTGAGTACCCCTGAGGAGGAAGCCTCCCAAAGCAAGAGTCAGACAGGTACACTTTCGCTGTTGAAATATTCTATCTTCACAGCTACCTGCTGCTGGTACCCCGGCAGCAGGGTCTGGGGTGGGGACCCTGGGCGATACTCCAACGAGACCTACAGCTGGGGTCTAGGCTGTTAGAAGGAAAACTATCAGCAAACAGGAGGACACCCCACCACCTCAAAACCCATCAGTACATCACCTGCATCATCCAAGACCAAGGAGGCAGATAAAACCACAAGATGGGGAAAAAGCAGGGCGAAAGCTGGAATTCAAAATAAGAGCATCTCAGTAAAGGGGCCGCGGCCTCATTGCCAGCAACGGATCAAAGCTGGACGGAGAATGGCAGCGAGATGAGAGAAGAGCTGATCAATAAATTTCTCAGAGCTAAAGGAGGAATTACATTACTGGCCCTTAAAAGAAACTAAAATCTTTTAGAAAAAAAGTAGAAAAATTGTGGCTAGAGTAATTAATGCAGAGAAGATTATAGCGAAATGAAGGGGTGAAGCCGCGGCCACGAGAAATGGCCAGCCGATACACAGAAGCTTCCAGTAACCGACTTCGATCAACTGGAAGAAAGAGTATCAGCGATTGAGGATCAAATATTGAATGAAATAGAAGCGAAGAAATAAAAGAAAAAAAGAAGAAAAAGTGGGCAAAGCCTGCAAGAAGTATGGGATTATGTAAAAGACCAAATCTACATTCGGATTAGGGTGCCTGAAAGTGTTGAGGAAAATGGAACCCAAGTTGGAAAACACTCTTCAGGATATCATCCAGGAGAACTTCCCCAACCTAGTAGGGCAGGCCAACATTCAAATCCAGGAAATTACAGAGAACGCCACAAAGATACTCCTCAAGAAGAGCAACTCAAGACACACATAATTGCAGATTCACCAAAGTTGAAATGAAGGAAAAATCTTAAGGGCAGCCAGAGAGAAGGTCAGGTTACCCACAAAGGGAAGCCATCAGACTCACAGCAGATCTCTCGGCAGAAACTCTCAAGCAGAAGAGTAGGGCTAATATTCAACATTCTTAAAGAAAATTTTAAACCCAGAATTTTCCCTTATCAACCAAACTAAGTTTCATAAGTGAAGGAGAAATAAAATCCTTTGAATAAGCAAATGCTTAGACATTTGTCACCACTAAGCCTGCACAAGAGATCATAAAGGGAAGCACTCTCAACATGGAAAAGGAACAACGGTACCAGCCATGCAAAACATGCCAAAATGCCAAGACATAGAATTTCAGGAAGAAACTGCATCAATTACTTGAGCAAAAACCAACAGTTAATATCATGCTTGGGATCAAGTTCACACATAACAATCACCAAATGTAAATGGACTAAATGCTCCAATGAAAAGACACAGGCTGGCAAGGCACGGATAAGAGTCAAGACCCATCACTCTGCTGTATTCAGGAGACCCATCTCACACACAGAAGAGACATATAGGCTCAAAATGCAAGGATGGAGGAAGGTTACCAAGCAAATGGAGAACAAAAGCAGGGGTTGCAATCCTAGTCTACGATAAAACAGACTTTAAACTCAAGATCAAGAGAGACAAGAGGCAGTACATAATGGGCCGAGGATCAATTCAACAGGGAAGAGCTAACTATCTAAATATATATGCACCCAATACAGAAGGAGCCACCCCAGATTCATAAGCAAGTCCTTAGAGACTTACAAAGAACTTAGACTCTGCACAATAATAATGGGAGACTTCAACCTCCACTGTCAACATTAGACAGATCAACAAGACAGAAAGTTAACAAGGATATCCAGAATTTGACCATCCTCTGCAGCAAAGCAGACCTAATGAATATCCTATAGAACTCTCCACCCCAAATCCAACAGAATATACATTCTTCTCAGCACCACATAAAATTTTACTTACTCCCAAAATTGACCATATGGTGGAAGTAGAAGCATATAGCAAAATGTACAAAAGAACGAAGTGCCATGGCCCCATCTCTCAGACCACAGTGCAATCAAACTAGAACTCAGGTTCAAGAAACTCGAAATCAAAGGCGCTCAACCATGGGAAACTAGACAACCTGCTCCTGGGGCTACTGGGTACATACTTGAAATGAGAGAGGCAGAAATAAAGATGTTCTTTAGAACCAAGTAGGAACAAAGATACAACCTTGAATCTCAGGACACGGTTTAAAGCAGTGTGCGGGGAAATTTATAGCACTAAATGCCCACAAGAGAAGCAGGAAGATCAAAGTGACCTCTAACATACGCCCGTTAAAAATTCTAGAAACAGAGCAAGCCACATTGGCTAGCAGGAGGCAAAGAAATAGCAAGATCAGAGCAGAACCCCAGAAGGAGATAGAGACACAAACCCTCAAAAATCCAATGAATCCAGGAGTTGGTTTTAGAAAAGATCAACAAAATTGACAGACCACTAGCAAGACTAATAAAAGAAAAGAGAGAAGAAATCAAATGTAATTAAAAAATGATAAAGGGACTATCACCACATTACAGAAATACAAACTACCATCAGAGAATACTATAAACACCTCTCACATAAAATAAACTGGAGAAACCTAGAAGAAATGGATAATTTCTGGACACTTACACTCTTCAAAGACTAAACCAGGAAGAGTTGAATCCCTGAATAGACCAATAGTAGAACAAGAGTGAGGCAGCCAATAGCCTACCAACCAAAAAAGTCAGGACCAGATGGATTCACAGCTGAATTCACCAGAGGTATAAGGAGAGAATTTGGTACCATTCCTTCTAGAAACTATTCCAATCAATAGAAAAAGAGAGAATCCTCTAACTCATTTATGAGACTCCACTTGTCATCCTGATACAAAAGCCTGGCAGAGACACAACAAAAATTTTAGACCAATATCCCTGATGGCTATCGTGCAAAAATCCTCAATAAAATACTGGCAAACGGATTCAACAACACGTAAAGGCTTATCCACCATGATCAAGTTAGGCTTCATCCCTGGGATGCAAGGCTACCAGTTCAACATTAGCAAATCAATACAAGCATAATCCAGCATAAACAGAGACCAAGACTAAAGACCTGTGATTATCTCAATAAGATGCAGAAAGGCTTTTGACAAATTCCAACTTAACCCTTCGTACTCAGCTCAATAAATTCGGTATTGATGGAGCGTGCCTCAAAATAGCCAAAGAGCTATTGCAATGCGACCCACAACAATATCATACTGAATGGGCAAAAACTGGAAAAATTCCCTTTGAAGAAACTGGCACAAGACAGGGATGCCCTCTCTCACCACCTCCCTCTTCCAGCATAGTGTTGGAAGTTCTGGCTAGGGCAATTAGGCAAGAAGAATTATTCAGTTAGGAAAAGAGAAGTCAAATTGTCCCTGTTTGCAGATGACATGAGTTGTATATTTAGAAAACCCCATTGTCTCAGCTAAAATCTCCTTAAGCTGATAAGCAACTGGCAAAGTCTCAGATACAAAATTAATGTGCACCCAAAAATCCACAAAGCATTCTTATACACCAATAACAGACCAAACCTGGGGAAGCTGGAAATCCTTAGATAGAACTGCATTCACAATTGCTTCAAAGAGAATAAAATACAGAGATCCAACACGAGGGTGTAAAGGACCTCTTCAGGAGAACTACAAACCACTGCTCAAATTAGAAATAAGAGGACACAAACCAGTGGAAGGGGCATACCATGCTCATGGATAGGAAGGAATCAAATATCACGTGAAAATGGCCATACTACCCAAGGTAATTTATAGATTCAATGCCATCCCATCAAGCTACCAATGAGTTTCTTCACAGAATTGGAAAAACTGCTTTAAAGTTCATGGAACCGAAAGGCGCATCTCAAGACAATCCTAAGTCAAAAGAACAAAGCTGGAGGCATCCACAGCACCTGACTTCAAGAAAGGCGCTATACTACAAGGCTACAGTAACCAAAACAGCATGGTACTGGAGTACCAAAGCAGGAGGATATAGACCAATGGAACAGAACAGAGTCCTCAGAAATAATACCACGTCTAGCCATCTGATCTTTGAAATAACAAACCTAGAAAAACAAGAAATGGGGAAAGAGTTTCCCTATTTAATAAATAGTGCTAGGAAAATTGGCTAGCCATAAGTGAAAGCTGAAACTGGATCCTTTCCTTACTCCTTATCCCGAAAATTAATTCAAGATGGATTAGAGACTTGTCTTAGACCTAATCCCATACAAAATCCTAGAGGAAAACCTAGAGTGGTACATTCAGGACATAGAGGCATAGGCAAAGACTTCATGTCTAAAACACCAAGCAAGCGGCAGCAAAAGCTAAAATTGACAAATGGGATCCTAATTAAACTAAAGAGCTTCTGCACAGCAAAGAAACTACCATCCAGAGTGAACAGGCAGCCTACAGAATGGGAAAATTTTTGCAAATCTACTCTCTCATCTGACAAGAGGGCTAATATCCAGAACCTACAAAGAACTCAAACAAATTTACAAGAAAAAAGAAACTTGAAACTAACCCCATCAAAAGTAGGCTAAGGATTATGAACAGACATTTCTCAAAGAGACATTCATACAGCCCAACAGACATATGAAAAAAATGCTCATCATCCCTGACCATCAGAGAAATGCAAATCAAAACCACAATGAGATACCATCTCACACCAGTTAGAATGGCGATCATTAAAAGTCAAGAAACAACAAGGTGCTGGAGAGGATGTGGAGAAATAGGAACACTTTTACACACTGTTGGTGGGATTGTAAACTAGTTCAACCATTATGGAAACAGTATGGCGATTCCTCAAGGATCTAGAACTAGATGTACCATATGACCCAGCCATCCCATTACTGAGGATATACCCAAAGGATTATAAATTGTATGCTGCTATAAAGACACATGCACCATGACATTGCAGCACTATTCCTAATAGCAAAGACTTGGAATCAACCCAAATGTCCATCAGTGACAGATTGGATTAAGAAAATGTGGCACATATATACACACCATGGAATACTATGCAGCCATAAAAAAGGATAGGTTTGCATCCTTTGTAGGGACATGGATGCAGCTGGAAATATACATCATTCTTAGCAAACTATCCACAGAACAGAAAACCAAACACGCATGTTCTCCTCATAGGTGGGAACTGAACAATGAATCACTTGGACTCAGGAAGGGGCATGCACACGGGGCCTATCATGGGGAGGGGAGGAGGTTGCATTGGGAGTTATACCTGATATAAATGACGAGTTGATGGGTGCGTAGACCAACATGGCACAAGTATACACATATGTAACAAACCTGCATATTGTGCACACATGTACCCTACAACTTAAAGTATAATAATAGTAAATAGAATTTAAAAAAAAAATGAGAATGAGTTCATGTCCTTTGCAGGGACACGAATGAAGCTGGAAATCATCATTCTCATCAAACTAACACAGAAACAGAAAAATAAACACTGCATGTTCTCATTCATAAGTGAGAGTTGAACAATGAGAACATATGAGCACAGGGAGGGGAACATCACAAACTGAGACCTGTTGGGGTGGGGGGCTAGGGGAGGGATAGCATTAGGAGAAATACCTAATGTAGATGACAGGTTGATGGCTTCGGCAAACCACCATGGCACATGTACACCTGTGTAACAAACCTACACGTTCTGCATATGTATCCCAGAACTTAAAGTATAATAATAAATAAATAAATAAATAAAGTATTTCGAATCTGTTGGGTGAAATTGAAATGTATTTCTAATATATAGGGTTAATTTTTATATAGTTGTTTAATTCTTCTGTGATTAATAGGTCACTGATAATTGAGTCTTTATTGTGGGGACTTTTTTTTACTCATATATTGGGGCTCTCTAGAGAGACAGAATTAATAGGATAGATGTATATATAAAGGGGAGTTTATTAAGGAGTATCGACTCACACGATCACAAGGTGAGGTCCCATAATAGGCTGTCTGCAAGCTGAGGAACAAGGAACAAGGACTCGAACAAGGTTTCGAGTCTGAAAACCTCAAAAGTAGGGAAGCCGACAGTGTAGCCTTCAGTCTGTGGTTGAAGGTCCAAGATTCCCAAAGCTGAAGAACTTGGAGTCTGATGTTTGAGGGCAGGAAGGATCCAGCACAGGAGAGAAATAAAGGCCAGAAGACTCAGCCACTCTAGTCTGTCCACGTTTTTCTGCCTGATTTTATTCTGACCACACTGGCAGCTGATTAGATGGTGCCCACCGAGATTGGGGGTAGATCTGCCTCTCCCAGTCCACTGACTCAAATGTTAATCTCCTTTGGCAACACCCTCAGAGACACACCAGGAACAATACTTTGCATCCTTCAATCCAATCAAATTGACACTTAACATTAACCATTGATATAGGAGGTAAGAAGAAATTATTTAGGCAGATAATGAGGGTACAGGAGTCCTCAGTAATATTTTCCTTTTAATGAAAAGCAGCCCCAAAATCATTTCCTTTTCTAAGAAAGAGCAGCCCGCAAAATCAAGCTGCAGACATAGACAAGTAAGCTAGAAGTTTGCAGGGGTGAATGCCAGCAGTTGTGCCAACAAGAAAAGGCTACCTGGGACTAGGCATGTTCAAAATGGTGGCTCCATGTTCCCTTCCCTTTGCCAGCCACATGTACAGTAAGGAGCAGACAACACAGCACCAGCCAAGTGGAAAGCCCATTTGCATAATAAGATTAGGGTGGGATGGCCATCCTTCCCTGCACGCTATGTAAACATCACACCTGGTCGAACCAATCTGTGGACTCTACATTAATCAGACACTGCTTCCTCAAGCCTGCCTATAAAATTCAATGCACTATGCTGTGGGTCAGATTTCCCTTTCGGGTGCCCCTCTGTCTCACAAGAGAGACCTGTTCTCCTTCCTCTTTCTTTTGCTGATTAAACCTCTGCTCCTAAACTCACTCCTTGTGTGTATCTGTGTTCTTAATCTTCTTGGCATGAGACTTTGGGTATTTACCCCAGACAACAATTCTGCTTCACCATCACATGTTATGTGGTGGGTTCTAGATATCCTCACCAATTGTATATATTCCATCTTTTATTCTTATGGGAAAAACTTCTCTTTCTTGGTATAAAAAAACTTTATTTTATCTGCTAATAAAGAGTTGGTGTCAATTTGTCAGCATGTAAAGTTGATCATGGAGTATAGTCTCATGTGGGTTATTTCTATATGTTGCCCTTTACTCTTTGTCACTATTTTTGGCTGTTATTTGGATATTTCACTCTGAATTAAAGAGAGATCTGTGACAGGATAACGTCTTGTGTCTAATCTGAGGGAGAAAGTATCCGGTCTCACCATCAAGTATAATGTTAGTTATGGGCTTTTCATAAATGCCTTAAAGCAGGTTTAAAAAAAAAAAAAAGAAGGCTGGGCACAGTGGCTTGCGCCTGTAATCCCAGCACTTTGGGAGGCTGAGGCTGGCAGATCATGAGATCAGGAGTTCAAGACCAGACTGACCAACATGGTGAAACCAAGTCTCTACTAAAAATACAAAAACTAGCCAGGCATGGTGGTGCACGCCTGTAATCCCAGCTACTCAGGAGGCTGAAACAGGAGAATCACTTTAACCTGGGAGGCGGGGTTTGCAGTGAGCCAAGATCGTGCCACTGCTCTCCAGCCTGGGTGACAGAGCAAGACTTCGTCTCAATAAATAAATAAGTAAATAAATAAAAGAAAATTTCTACTTCTCATACTTCTGGTTTTGTTGCCTCCACCTCCTGTACTGCACAGCTGACTCTCTTGTTTATTCTCTAACTGCTACCAATTGAAAAAGGAATTGCAGCAACTACCCAGATCAGACATTGGCAAACTGTGCCCCATTGGCCAAATCATTCCCCTGTTTATTTTGTACAAATTAAAAGTATTAGAATAAAGCCATGCCCATTTACCTATTGTCTATGATTACTTTCATACTGCAACATCAGAGTTGAGAAACTGCAACAGACAGTATCGTCCCTAAAGACTAAAATATTTATTATCTAGCCCTTTACAGAAAAAGTTTGACAATGCCTAGTCCAGTCCAACCAAAATATGAGGAATAGACATTGGTGTGCTAGAAATCTAGAAATGTTAAACTGGGGGTTGAGGGGAGTACTGTTTTGTGGCATGCCCATTTCCTTAGTGTAAACTCTTCCACCACGGCCAATTTCAAGCCACCAGTATGAGGTCAGTGACTGTGGAGTTGGGGAGAGATGTGCATGGTTGGGCTCTCAAGTCAGTGCAAGCCTATTCCAGCACACCACTGAGTATAGAAATCACCCTGTCTGGAAGCTATAAGTAAACACAGCAGGAACTATAAACCTTGAATTCATGCAAAACCCTCCTTGAAGTTGCCCAGTCAGAGGCCTAAGCTCCAAATGTTTTCTAACCAACTAAGAGCCCACCTCTACGTCCTTTTCTGGCTACATTTGTGATAAAGTTTAAGTGTCTACTTGGAGCTGTTCTTTACATATAACCATTTTTTTAACCCTCACAATAACCTCACAAAAACCTTCAATTATGAACCCATTTAACAGATGAGAATATTGAAACTAAAAGATGTTATAGAATGTGACCAAGAAAAGAAATTGTTGAAAAGCCTGCACAACAAAGCAGTTGATTTAGGCCATTTCCTTGCTTGCCAAGTCATGTTTCTGTAGTCTTGTTTTCCTTTCCATTGTGATAAAGATTGAAAATATTGATGCAAGAGTACTTTTTCCCCAGATTCAAGAGAGGAAGAGTCACTTGCTTTCTGGATTGTGCTCATCAGGAAAATTGAAAGAGGAGAGACTGTATTCATAGGAAAAGAGGCAAAGAACAAAAGAATGGGTCTGGGGGTGGGGAGGAGTGGAATGGAGCCTGGAGGAAAGAGAAAGATAGGAGCTAGCATGAGTTGAGCCTTTAAAGAATTTTGAGAGAGAGAAGAAAAGATATAAAGGGTAGCTGCCACAGTGTGATATGCAAGGTGCTGGGAGAGAACAGAGAAAGAGGATTTTAGACAATTTTGCTACATATAAAGGCATTTCCATCAGGAGCCTTGTTGAAAGACATCAGTGAAAGCTAAACGGCTTTTCTAGGGATTTTTTTTATATTAGCCTAATACTTTTTTAATGCAACACTGTGTTGAGACTATTCAGAATGTGCTAAGATTAATATGTTATCCATTCCATCAAATACTGAAGAGAATGAAATCCTTTTCTTTCAAAGACAAAGCAGTTGGTTTGTGGCTTTTATTTTCCACAATAGAAGGGAGTCATCAATGCACTCAGTACAGACATCAGAATAAGGCAAAATCTAGAACTTCGTGGTTGAGCAGATGAAGCCCATTGTCTCCAAACGAGCCTCTTCAAAGGAACAGAACAGAGCCCACCATGTGTCGGGGCTATAAAAGGTGACAGAGTCTCAGTCGCCATCCATAAGAAGTGCACAGCCTGGCAAGAGAGACCAGACACATAAATGACTATAGGAAATAGCTGCTGTGACACTCTATAAAGTGATACGTCAAGAGCCTCTGCATTCCTGCCTGGACTGTCTTCTACCTTTGTATTGCATATTGAGGTTTAGTGTCTGTGCACAGGCAGGCTGCTAACTATAGTCACAGTCAGCCCTATTTTTAACAGGCATAAAGCGGGAACATTTCTTACATGAACTGTCTACCCATCTAAGTCTTTTTTCTCTTTATTGACACCTTCCTCCCAACTCCTTCCCCCCCACACACACCCGCTTGAGACACAATTGTGTGGGGATGTGATGCTCGGAATTACAGCAGCTATATGGTGAGCCAAAAAAAGAGTCAAGAGAATATTAGAGACACCAACCCAATGTCCTGACATGGTAAAGCTCCTCAGTGAACCAACCATAGATTCACCACTTTCTAGATTTCCCATGTGAAATAACAGTCTCTACTATATAAGCTACTTGAATGCTGGCTCTGCAATTTACCCACTGTGTGAGCTTAAGCAAATTATTCAACCTCTTGGTATCTATTTCTTCAAGTTTAAAAATGCTCATAATAATAATAATACAGGGTTGTTGTGACAAATAAGTTAATACATGTAAACACAGTATATTTCTTAAACCACAGTTAAGTGATCAATAAATATTAGTTATTACTAGTACTAGTTGGGTATTTTGCTGCTTATAGACATAAACTATTTCTAACATAGATATTTACTTTAAAATGTAAATGACAGGAAACAACAGGTGCTGGAGAGGATGCAGAGAAATAGGAACACTTTTACACTGTTGGTGGGATTGTAAACTAGTTCAACCATTATGGAAAACAGTGTGGCAATTCCTCAAGGATCTAGAACTAGATGACCCAGCCATCCCATTACTGGGTATATACCCAAAGGATTATAAATCATGCTGCTATAAAGACACATGCACACGTATGTTCATTGCAGCACTATTCACAATAGCAAAGACTTGGAATCAACCCAAATGTCCATCAGTAACAGATTGGATTAAGAAAATGTGGCACATATACACCATGGAATACTATGCAGCCATAAAAAAAGGATGAGTTTATGTCCTTTGTAGGGACATGGATGCAGCTGGAAACCATCATTCTCAGCAAACTATCGCAAGAACAGAAAACCAAACACCGCATGTTCTCACTCATAGGTGGGAACTGAACAATGAGATCACTTGGACTCGGGAAGGGGAACATCACACACCGGGGCCTATTATGGGGAGGGGGGAGGGCGAGGGATTGCATTGGGAGTTATACCTGATGTAAATGACGAGTTGATGGGTGCTGACGAGTTGATGGTTGCAGCACACCAACATGGCACAAGTATACATATGTAACAAACCTGCACATTGTGCACATGTACCCTAGAACTTAAAGTATAATTTTAAAAAAAAAAATGTAAATGATTGGTAGTAGCTTCCAGCATTATTGTGCAAGCTTATAACATACCATTCTTTAACAGAAGTTAGTGAATATTTATTGAGCCCTTTTTAAGGGCGAGAAACCGAAGGAATGAATATGTGGAATTGAAATTTCTGGACTCAGTAGATCAATGGGAGAGATATTTGGGAAAGACAAAAGAACACTTCTGCTATCTCGATATCACATAACAGACACTGTTCACTTACGACATACAGAGTTGGTGCATGCTGTGCCCTATATTTGGCTACATGCTGGAAATGACAAGACTTCATTCATCCAGCACAACCATTCCACTTACACATCCACGTAAAGGTGATGCCACTACAGCAAGTTTTGTCCATTTTTCTTTTTGTATATGAACTCTTACTGTGACTTTGGCACCTTCTACGATGACATTGGAATGCCCCTCAAGCTTCACTCTCGGTTCCTTAATATTGCCTCTTTCTCTCCAACATGCATTACAGAGCAGTGCATCAATATCCAGGAAACTTAAAAAGCTCCATTCTCCAGCCCCAGGCTATTCAATTCTACCCAGAGCATATGACTTCAGATCTCCTGCTGGAGGTTGGGCAGGGAGATCTTGGCCTTCTAGTCAACCTGCTTTGGGTTTCACTCCTTTAGCAGAGGAGTAAATTTAACACCTGGGCCGGCACTTTGTATCCTCATTCCCTTTTGGCATCACTGGGCTTACATTTCTACAGATTTGGATAAAGCAACAGATCTAACAGAATTTCTTAGTGGTGGCCACTGCCGGTGCTAGATTAGATTTCTCCCAACCTCTGATAACTTGTCAGTAAGTCTTTCATAGGAGTCCTATCAATTTCCTCCTGCTTCATCGCATGTCTTTGCAACCACCTAAATAATTCTACCTGATTCTTCCTTTTCTTTTCTTCCTTATTCCAAGAATTCCTTTTTCCCTGGTCATTTGCTTTCTTGTACATAGTCCAGATTTTTTTTTTTTTTTTTTTTTTTTTGGCAGTGCAAGAATAAACTCATCATTGCTCTTATCTACCCTCCTTTCCTTCCAGTGGGAGGGTCACTTTTGAGCCCACGTAAAAGGCGTTCCCCAAGCACGGTAGGATACCATTTGGTGCTGCTCATCTCTGATTCTGTCACAGCTAGTCCAGGGCTGCTGTGCCCTTAACAGGTCCCCATGTCTGCAGGGATGCTCCGTTTCACTGCTGATGAGGGAACTGGGCAAATGCCTGCCTTGGCCCAGGCACTCCCTGACTCCAGCCTTCACCCATTCCTCACAGGCATTACTCTTACTCCAGTAGGTCATTCTGAATGCCAAGCTACAGCAGGTTATGTACCAGCACAAATATCAAATATCTCCTTCCATTCTGCAGATTCTAAAAATAAATCATGAGGCCCTAGGTCAACTCACCTGACAATCTAGAAAAGCAGGGATTCTCAGGCAATTGATGATATTTTTCACCAAATGACCCAGCTCTTTTACACTGCAGCCCCTGGTTTCCAGCAAGTGAGGAAAGAGTTAACACCAGGGCTGGCCAAACCTGCCTGGGAAAGTGACCTCTGAATCTCTCTTCCCAGAGTATTGATTTTTGGAGGCTGCAGAGTTAGGATCAATGTGGAATTTATTCTATGACTGTTGTGTTTGCTGTGCGAGCCCTGATCCAGGGGAATGGATCTGTGAGCTGGCACCAGGCCTTAGGCTTACGTGTGCACAGTGGTATAAAATAATGGTGGGAAGTCACCTGCAACATACCCACACGTCAGGCAGGTGAGGGGGCTAAAGAGACCGTGTGGGCCCGATAGCTGCTGGGCCTTCCAATGAACTGAAGATGCCCTATGGCTGTATCTCCTTCCTTGCACCCCTCTATAAAGTTACCAAAAAATATAGTATTAGATTAAAGCTTATTGTGTCTTGTGAGTCCAACTGGCAACTTAAACTGATATCAACCACTACAGAGGAACAATGTAAAAATGTTTTGAGGAAGTATTCTACCTATTTAGGAAAGTATTTTTACTAGAAAACAATGAAATGTCAGAAACATAAGAACACTGGTTGTATCTATATTCAGTCCATGTGGTCTGAGTTTTCTGCCAAGCAGCCCATTACCCTAGCCCCAGTGCCCCGGTCTCTAGCCTCAGGGTGAGGCTTTCTCTCACCTTCTCCATTTTCATCAGCCAAAACCAGTGCTCTGACAGGTCCCAGGTCCTTCCTCAGGGGCCAAGGCTAACCCACCGCGTCTCCCTCCCCTGCTTTGCTCATTACACCTGGATCCCAGTTTCCTTATCTGTACAATGAGGACAGTAAGAATGATAAAGAAAAGCAGAACTAGAAAGAAATTATTCCAGCAATTGTTTTAATAAAAGAAAAACTTCAGCCAAATTAAATTTAAAGGGGTTTAATTGAGCAATGAGTGATTGGTGAATCCAACAGCCTTCTGAGCCAGAGTAGGCTTGAAGACTCCAGCGCAGCCATGTGGTGGAAGAAGATTTATGGACAGAGGCTGGGCGCAGTGGCTCACGCCTGTAATCCCAGCACTTTGGGAGGCCGAGGCCGGCGGATCATGAGGTCAGGAGTTCAAGACCAGACTAGCCAACTTGGTGAAACCCCGTCTCTACTAAAAATACAAAAATTAGCTGGGCATGGTGGCACGTGCCTGTAATCCTAGCTACTTGGAAGACTGAGGCAGGAGAATCGCTTGAACTCGGGAGGCAGAGGTTGCAGTGAGCCAAGATCGTGCCACTGCACTCCAGCCTGGGACAGAGCAGGACTCCACCTCGGAAGCAAAAAAAAAAAAGATTTATGGACAGAAAAGGAAAGTGATATACAGAAAACAGAAGTGAGGTACAGAAACAGCCGGACTGGTTACAGCGTGGCATTTGTCCTATTTGAACACCCTTTGAACAGTTGGCTACATCTGATTGGCCAAAACTTGGTGACTGGCACAAGTGTAGGCTATGGTCTGTTTACACTCCCACTTGTTATAGTTCATGATGTACAGAGAAACCTTTAGGCTGAACTTAAAATATCTAAGGAGGCAGTTTTAAGCAAAACTTGACTTACAGTTTTAATACACTGTGATTCTATAATTATTTCAATGTTTCTAAACTCTAATTGGACACTTGTAAAAAGTGTCAAAGGCAGGGAGTAAGCTGGAGAAAGCTTTGAAGGCAGGGACCACGTATTTTATGATGCAGTTTTTATGAACCTAAGACCTAAATCAGCTAGTACCAAGCTAGTACAAGCAGTGAGGTTCGTTTGGGGTTTTGTTTTTAGTCCATGACAAAGTCCATGCCGTTGTCAATGTGATGTGCCAGTAGTTTTTTGGGACATTCAGTAGGGTACTTCACTATGGCTGGTGGGAGTTTTCTTCAAGGCTATCAGTATAATGAAAGCAAGTCAAGTGGAAATGATTCTAGATAATGGCCACCCTGGAAATATTGGTTCCAGTCAAACAGCATCAGAAAGATTCCACTTCCCCTTTGTCGATAACAAATTAAGTAGCTCTACAGATGACCAAATAGCATTTATACTGAGAAGAAAGAGAAAAGAAGGAAGCACCAACTAGACTTATTTCATCCACCCTAACTCTTGCATGATGTGTATCCCTCTTAGCAGTTACCCACATATATCACAGCTGTGCTATTCAAATATCTTTCACAACCAATGAGGAAAGATTTATTTTTTTATCTTGACCCAGTATTTTATATTTTCCACTTTACTTTTTATTGCAGCAGTGACCCACTAAATTGATTTTATGACCCCACAAATAGTTCACATCCTACGGTTTTGAAATCACTGGACTAAACTATGTGAGGACTTTACAGAAATTGCATTAAAATTCAGCAATTATCCTTGCCCCTTGTTAGTTTAGATTACTTCATTGACTGGTTTCTAGGGAAAGCTTGAGGCTCCTGCCTTCTTATTCTTACCCCCCCTCCTCCCCAAAGGAGAATCCATCTCCTGATTGATCTCATTCCAAGACATGGCATTAGGACTCACTCTAGTGGGTGGAGTGTCCTAAGAGATGAAGAGGTTGAACACAGGTTTATCTAAAAGAAGAGCTTCCCCCTGGGAAGGTCTAAGACAGGTAATGGAACACTTCCTTCCCCAGGCCTTTGGAAAACTTTCCCTACAATGTCCCTCTCTGCTTTTCTATCTGCTAGGAGATATTTTGGATGGTTCTTCCATGTGTATCATTCCATTGGAATGGCAAAATGCAGACTTTTCAATGGAAGCCAGCAAAGTGGTTCTTTCAGCCCACTTGAGCTTTGTTCATCAGATAGGCCACAGTAGGTATTGTTTCTTAATATAGTGTTGTGCCATTGCTGCAAAAAGAATAAAATATTTAGGAATACAGCTAGCAAGGGAAGTGAAGAACCTCTTCAAGGAGAACTACAAATCACTGCTCAAAGAAATCAGAGGGGACATAAAGAAATAGAGAAACATTCCATGCTTATGGATAGGAAGAAATCAATATCATGAAAATGGCCAGACGGCCCAAAGTAATTTATAGATTCGATGCTATTCCCATTAAACTACCATTGACATTCTTCACAGAATTACCAAAAAAAAAAAAAAGATTTTAAAATTCACTTGGAACCAAAAAAAAAGGGGCCCAAATAGCCAAGACAATCCTAAGCAAAAATAACAAAGCTGGAAGCATCATTCTACCTGATTTCAAACTATACTACAAGGCTACAGTAGCCAAAACAGCATGGTACTGGTACAAGAACAGACACATAGACCAATGGGACAGAACGGAGAACTCAGAAATAAGACCACACACCTACAATCATCTGATCCTCAACAAATCTGACAGAAACAATGAAGAAAGGACTCTCTATTTAATAAATGGCACTGGAAGCGCTGGCTAGCCATATGCAGAAAATTGAAACTGGACCCCTTCCTTATACCATAGACAAAAATTAACTCAAGATAGATTAAAGACTTAAATGTAAAACCCAAAATATAAAGGCCCTAGAAGAAAATTTAGGCAATACTATCCAGGACATAGGCACAGGCAAAGATTTCAGGAGGAAAACGCCAAAAGCAATTACAACAAAAGCAAAAATTGACAAATGGGATCTAATTAAACTAAAGAGCTTCTGCACAGCAAAAGAAATTATCATCAGGGTGAACAGACAATCTACAGAATGGGAAAAATTTTTGTAATCTATACATCTGACAAAGGTCTAACATCCAGTATCTACAAGGAACTTAAACAAATTTACAAGAAAAAAAAAAAAACACACATTAAAAAGTGGACAAAGGACATGAACAGACACTTCTCAAAAGAAGACATACGTGTGGCTAAGAAACAGATGAGAAAATGCCCAACATCAGTGATCACTGAGAAATGCAAATAAAACCACAATGAATAATATCTCACACCAGTCAGAATGGCAGTTATGAAAAAGTCAAAGAACAACAGATGTTGATGAGGTTGCAGAGAAAAAGGAATGCTTTTACACTGTTGGTGGGAGTGTGAATTAGTTCAACCTTTGTGGAAGACAGTGTGGCAATTCCTCAAAGACCTAGAGCCAGAAATACTATTTGACCCAGAAATCCCATTACCAGGTATATATGCAAAGGAATATAAATCATTCTACTGTAAAGATATATGCACGTGTATGTCCATTGCAACCTACTCACAGTAGCAAAGACAGGGAATCAACCCAAATGCCCATCAATAATAGACTGGATACAGAAAATGTGGTACATATACTCCATGGAATACTATGCAGTCATAAAAAAGAAAGAGATTATGTCCTCTGCCGGGGCATGAATGGAGTTGGAAACTATTATCCCCAGCAAACTAACACAGGAACAGAAAACCAAACATCACATGTTCTCACTTATAAGTGGGAGCTGAATCATGAGAACACATAGACACAAAGCAGGGTGAGCAACACACACTGGGGCCTGTTGGGGGTGGGGAGGGAGAGCATCAGAAAGAATAGCTAATGGACACTGGGCTTAACACCTAGGTGATGGGATGATCTATGCAGCAAACCACTATGACACACGTTTACGTATGTTACAAACCTACACATCCTGCACACGTACCCCTGAACTTAAAATAAAAGTTAAAGAAATGAAATATATATAGTGGTGTGCCTGGGGGGTTTCTATGATTCTATAAACTATTTTCTCAAGCTGGCAAAATTCTGGTAAGGCAGTCTTAACTTCTGAATTTTCTTGAGTTTCTGCTCCACCCCCACTCCATCCCCAAGGCTTGAAAACTGTTGGAGATAGCATTATTGTGTATAGATGTATCAGTCTGGGAAATTATCTGTAATTATCCTCTGTCTCATCTTTGATGAACTTAAAAGTGAGGTGAAGACAAGCAAAAAAGGATCTTTTTCACCTCCTGAACTTTGACATCTTGGGTTCTTGATTTACATAGTCTACTAACTATCTAAAAATTAAATATCTATAGGTAATCCTGTTCTGTTCTAAATAATCTTTATTAACATATCTAAATATGAGACAGTTATCCAGGCTCAAATACTATTCAGCATGACTCGATTCCAAGGCATGGGTAGTTGAACAATCCTCTTTCGTTCTGACTCATCTACAGGAGAAAATGTGAGCTCCATGAAAATAGGAAGTATGTCTGTTTCACTGCATGGTCAACTCCCAGTAACAGTGGCCTGGTTTAGAAAATACACCCACTAAATATTTGTTGAATGAATACAAACACAATGAATAAATAACAAAAAAAAAATCTAAGAGGTGCTGAGAAGGAAGGAGAGGACTTGGCTCAAACAAAGTGATATGATAAGCAGGATAACCAGGAGCCCTGACGTTCTATTGGACCATTACCGAACAGATCCTCAGGGCTCATGAACAGGGCTATTTCAGAGCGCCACTTCTATTTCTGCTCATCCCTGGGCATAACCTAGCAACATAGAACCAGAGGACTAGCTGGGTGTCCTGCCAGCCTCCACCAGGCTCACAGTCCTCCAAACACTGCAGTAATTGCAAACATTTATTGAACACTAATGGCATATTAAGCCCAACTCCAAACACAGAATTAGACTCAGTACCTCTCCATAAAGCAAATCCCAAGAGCTATGAAAATGCCATAATAGTAATTTTCAACACTAATATCATGAGACAAATATGTACATGACCACAAAGGTTAAGGGTTCTGCTCCCAATTACTAAAGGGTGACAGTCTCCTTCACTTCCCATCATCTGTTTTATTGCCACTATATTGTCAGTGTTGTCACCATGGTGCCTAGCACATTTTTTATACAGTCTATACAGATCTTTATCGAGTGTGAGTGGTGTGTTCATTTCCCCTCTTAACGCCAGGCTCCCTCTGTGATTGTCTCTGACGGTTGAGATGGGATGGATGCTGTTTGGGATTAATAAGAAGCCACCGTCCCCTCTGAAATCCTTTCATTTGTGGGCCCACTTGAACACTAATATGATCAAAAGATTTCAAAGAGGCCAGGATCACTAAAGCAAGAGTCAATCCAAGGAGCCCATCTAAGAAAGAAGAGCTTTTAAAAACAAATGTAAGCGACTGTTCTCAAAATTTAAACAGAATCTTAAACAGCCTCATATGAAACTCAGTGTTTATTAACCAAAGAATAAAGATAAAAGGATTAAAAGAGAAATTTTCCCATCCAGGTTCCCTATTTTTTTTTCATACAGCTCAACAACTCTTTTGCTAGCAGTACTTTGACGATGGAGCTACATGTCACACTCAAAAGGCAGCACGGTGATTTCAAATTGATAAATTGCATGCATGTATTGGTATCCAAATGCATAAAATCACTAAAGCAGGCACTATTTTCATGAAAGCTCATGAACGGACTTTAGTGTAAAACTTTCAGCAATCAGTACTACCCGCAAAACAAAAATATCAGGGACATAAACTTTTGTCCTTCAAAGAAATAAAACAAATTTATGAAATAGGCCATGTCTTATTTATTTCTTGACTTACTGCCACTGGATAGCCGCTGTCCGTCTTCTAGGTTTTTGCACTTAACATTTTGAGAAAAGCCCACTTTATATTTCAGGGTGATTAGACTCTGACTGGAGACCACGACTTTTTTCTTTTTTTTTTTTTTTTTTTTGGCGTGGGGTGGGGTGAAGCATTGTTGGTTTGAAGGTGGGGGAAGCTGTATTTTTATTTATTTATTTATTTATTTATTTATTTATTATTTTGAGACAGAATCTCACTCTGTCGCCCAGGCTGGAGTGCAGTGGTGCTGTCTCAGCTCACTACAACCTCCATCTCCCAGTTTCATATGATTGTCCTGTCTCAGCCCCCTAAGTAGCTGGGATTACATGCACCCGCCACGATGCCTGGCTAATTTTTGTATTTTTAGTAGAGATGGAGTCTCACCATGTTGGCCAGGCTGGTCCCGAACTCCTGACCTCAGACAATCTGCCTGCCTCGACCTCCCAAAGTGCTGGGATTACAGGTGGGAGCCACCATGCCCGCCCAAGGAAGCTGTTATTTTTAAATCTGCAAGTGGTTTTCTGCTTCTTTGATGAAGAAGACTTAAATTATACTTTGGAAACAAACGGTTCCTATCATTTGAAAAAAAAAAAAAAAATTCTTTGGATAAACTTTTTGGTTGTGTGAAAAATCTTGGATCAAGCAGAGATCTTGTTCTAGAATAGAGGTTGTTGCAGACCTGCTGGCTGGTCGTTGTGATGAGTATCTTTGGAAGAGGCAGCATAGTTTAATGGTTATACCCTCAGACAGTAGGGATATACTGCCCAAGTTCAAATCTCAGCTTCTTCCATTGACTAGCTTTGTGACTTTGTTACAATTTACTAATCCCTTTGTGCATTGGTTTTCTCATCTGTGAAACTGGAGAATAGCCTTTTTCATAGGACTACCTGAGGACTATATGAGTTGATATATAAGAAACGTGAAAGCAAATCTACAAAGTAGTGATTTCTATATATGCACTAGATTGTTGTTCTCTGTTGGCCAAGTTTCATCTCACAGATTATTTCCTTATCTCAAAGTGAGCTTGTTTCTGTAAGTGAAGACACAGTGGCAACAGTCAGCAGTTCAGGCTTAAGGACAGAGTCATAGGTAATAGCCTATGGATGAGGCTTCATTCAAACAGCTACCATGTTTGAGATGCGTTTAGAATTTCCCAATTATAATCACCAATTAATCTCAAATAGTCAGCAACGTCTTTTTAATTTTACAGCCTCATCTCACCCATCCTTGTGAGAGGTAAGATCTTCTGAAGAAGGAAGGAAAGCCCCAGAGTCAGACCATGGGCAGAGTGGGTAAGGAACAATCAGAAAGATCTGAGGAGTAGGGACAGATGCCCCAGAGATTTCCAGGGAACAGTGGATTAAAGATTGTAGTAAAAGGCTTGATTTCTTGCAAATAATCAGCATGGGGACTTGCACCCTGTGGATTTGGGCATAATGTGAAAACATAGTCTTATTCTGTGGTCATGTGTAGATATTTACCTTTGGGGCTGCCTGTTCCCATTTCTGATGTTTGAGAAATCTGTATGAGCCTCAAGCCCAAATACTTGCCTTCCCTATTCCTAAAAGTTAGTGAGCTCTCTACCCCTGAACTCTAATGCCAAACTGGGTGTGACTGTGGCCAGTTTAACCGCCCCTATTTTTAACTCTTAATCTGATAACACAAAGAAGCAGGACAGGAAAGATTCATTCTGGGAGAGGCAGCAGCCACATACTGTACCCTGGGAGCCCAGGCTGTGGTGCTGTTGGCAACAGAGTCTTCAGCAACCTGTTCCAGGGTTTGATTTTGGCTGTGGTCTTGTGTGCCCAGCCCCCTTGCATTCCTGCCTTTTCCCCAGCCTGGCTCTTTAGGCTCCCTGTTCTTTTTGCACCCTACCCAGTGTCCTTCAAAAAAAATCTTTTTGGCAGTGGGAGAAAATATTTGCAAATGGTACATCTGACAAGGGGCTAATATACAAAACATATATGGAACTTGAAAAACTCAAGAGCACAAAAACAACCCAATTTAAAAAATGGACAAAAGGGCTGGGTACAGTGGCTCACATCTATAATCCCAGCCCTTTGGGAGGCCAAGGTGGGCAGGTCGCTTGAGCCACAATTCAAGACCAGCTTAGGCAACATGGCGAAATCTCATCTCTACAAAAAAAAATTAGCTGGGCCTGGTGACACGTGCATGTAGTCCCAGCTACTGGGGAGGTTGAGGTGGGAGGATCATCTATACCCAGGAGGTCGTGACTGCAGTGAGCGGTGATCAGGCCACCGCACTCCAGCCTGAGTGACAGAGTGAGATCTTGTCTCAAAAAAATAATAATAATAATTAATTAAAAATAAAAATAAATTAAAATGAGCAAAGGGAGGAGGCTAGCAAGATGGCCAAATAGGAACAGCTCCAGTCTGCAGCTCCCAGTGAGACCAACACAGAAGGTGGGTGATTTCTGCCTTTCCAACTGAGGTACCCAGCTCATCTCACTGGGACTGGTTGGACAGTGGGTACAGCCCACAGAAGCCAAGCCAAAGCAGGGTGGGCCGCTGCCTTACCCGAGAAGTGTTGGGGAACTCCCTCCCCTAGCCAAGTGAAGCCGTGAAAGACTGTGCCATGAGGAAAGGTGCACTCCAGCCCAGACATTATGCTTTTCCCACAGTCTCTACAACTCGCAGACAAGGAGATTCCCTTGGGTGCCTACACCACCAGAGCCCTGGGTTTCCAGCAAAAAACTGGGCAGCCATTTGGACACCGAGCTAGCTGCAGGTGTTGTTGTTGTTGTTGTTGTTGTTTTGGTTTTTTTTGTTGTTGTTGTTCTTTTTTTCATACCCCAGTGGCACCTGAAACGCCAGTGAAATAGAACCATTCATTCCCCTAAAAAGGGGGCTGAAGCCAGGTAGCCAAGTGGTCCTGCTCAGTGGATTCCACCCCCACAGAGCCCAGCAAGCTAAGATCCACTGGCTTGAAATTCTCACTGCCAGCACAGCAGTCTGAAGTCGACCTGGGATGCTAGAGGTTGGTCGAGGGAGGGGCGTCTGCCATTACCAAGGCTTGAGTAGGTAGTTTTCCCCTCACAGTGTGAACAAGCCACCAGGAAGTTCAAACTGGGTGTGGAACCCACCACAACGTGGCAAAGCCACTGTAGCCAGACTGCCTTTCTAGATTCCTCCTCACCAGGCAGGGCATCTCTGAAAGAAAGGCAGCAGCCCCAGTCAGGGGCTTATAGATAAAACTCCCATCTCCCTGGGACAGAGAACCTGGGGGAAGGGGCGGCTGTGGGTGCAGCTTCAACATCAACAAAAAGGACCCCCATGCAAAAACCCCACCCAAAGGTCACCAACATCAAAGACCAAAGGTAGATAAATCCACAAAGATGAGGAAAAGCCAACACAAAACAAGTTGAAAATTCCCAAAACCAGAATGCCTCCTCTCCTCCAAAGGATCACAACTCCTCGCCAGCAAGGGAACAAAACTAGATGGATAATGAGCTTGACAACAGAAGTAGGCTTCAGAAGGTGGGTAATAACAAACTCCTCTGAGCTAAAGGAGCATGTTCTAACCCAATGCAAGAAAGCTAAGAACCTTGAAAAATGGTTAGAGGAATTGCTAACTAGAATAACCAGTTTACAGAAGAACATAAATGACCTAATGGAGCTGAAAATCACAGCACAAGAACTTCATAAAGCATACACAATTATCAATAGCCAAATCAATCAAGTGGGAGAAAGGGTATCAGAGATTGAAGATCAACTTAATGAAATAAAGCATGAAGACAAGATTAGATAAAAAACAATGAAAAGGAACAAACAAAGCCTCCAAGAAATATGGCACTATGTGAAAAGACTAAACCTATGCTTGATTGGTGTATCTGAAAGTGACGGGAAGAAAGGAACCAAGTTGGAAAACACTCTTCAGGATATTATCCAGGAGAACTTTCACGACCTAACAAGACAGGCCAACATTCAAATTCAGGAAATACAAAGAACAAAACAAAGATACTCCTCAGTAAGAACAACCCCAAGACACATAATCGTCAGATTGACCAAGGTTGAAATGAAAGAAAAAATGTTAAGGGCAGCCAGAGAGAAAGGTCAGGTTACCCACAAAGGGAAGCCCATCAGACTAACAACTGATCTCTCTTCAGAAACCCTATAAGCCAGAAGACAGTGGGGGCCAATATTCAACATTCTTAAAGAAAAGAATTTTCAACCCAGAATTTCATATCTACCCAAACTAAGCTTCAAAAGTGAAGGAGAAAAAAAAATCCTTTACAGACAAGCAAATGCTGAGGGATTTTGTCACAACCAGGCCTGCCTTACAAAAGCTCCTGAAGGAAGCACTAAATATGGAAAGGAAAAACCGGTACCAGCCACTGCAAAAACATACCAAAATGTAAAGACCATCAACACTATGAAGAAACTACATCAACTAATGGGCAAAATAACCAGCTAGCATCTTAATGACAGGATCAAATTCACACATAACAATATTAACCTTAAATGTAAATCAGCTAAATGCCCCAATTAAAAAACAAAGAATGGCACATCAGATAGAGTCAAGACCCATTGGTGTGCTGTATTCAGGAGACCCATCTCACATGCAAAGACACACATAGGCTCAAAATAAAGGGATGGAGGAATATTTACCAAGCAAATCAAAAGCAAAAAAAGGCAAGGGTTGCAATCCTAGTCTCTGATAAAACAGATTTTAAACCAACAAAGATCAAAAAAGACAAAGAAGGGCATCACATAATGGTAAAGGGATCAATGCAACAAAAAGAGCTAACGATCCTAAATATATACGCACCCAATACAGGAGTGCCCGGATTCATAAAGCAAGTTCTCAGAGACCAACAAAGAGTCTTCAACTCCCACACAGTAATTGTGGGAGACTTTAACACCCCACTGTCAATATTAGACAGATCAATGAGACAGAAAATTAGCAAGGATATTCAGGACTTGAACTCAACTCTAGACCAAGCAGACCTAATAGACATCTACAGAACTCTCCACCCCAAATCAACAGAATATACATTCTTCTCAGCACCACATATCAATTATTCTAAAATCGACCACATAACTGGAAGTAAAACACTCCTCAACAAATGCAAAAGAGTGGAAATCATACAAAACAGTCTCTCAGACCACAGTGCAATCAAATTAGAACTCAGGATTAAGAAACTCAATCAAAACCGCACAACTACATGGAAACTAAACAATCTGCTCCTGAATGACTACTGGTTAAATAACAAAATTAAGGCAGAAATAAATAAGTTCTTTGAAACCAATGAGAACAAAGACACAACGTACCAGAATCTCTGGGACACAGCTAAAGCAGTGTTTAGATGGAAATTTATAGCACTAAATGCCCACAAGAGAAAGTGAGAAAGATCTAAAATCAACACCCTAACATCACAATTAAAAGAACTAGAGAAGCAAGAGCAAACAAATTCAAAAGCTAGCAAGACAAGAAATAACTAAGATCAGAGCAGAACTGAAGGTGACAGAGACACAAAAATAACCCTTTGAAAAATCAATGAAGCCAGGAGCTGGTTTTTTTAAAAGATTAACAAAATAGACCATTAGCCAGACTAATAAGAAAAGAGAGAAGAATCAAACGGACACAATAAAAAATGATAAAGGGATATCACCACTGATCCCACAGAAATACAAACTACCATCAGAGAATACTATAAGCATCTCTATGCACAAAAACTAGAAAATCTAGAAAAAATGGATAAATTCCTGGACACATATATCTTCCAAGACTGAACCAGGAAGAAGTCAAATCCCTGAATAGGTCAATAACAAGTTCTGAAATTGAGGCACTAATTAATAGCCTACCATCCAAGAAAAGCCCAGATCCAGATGGATTCACAGCTGAATTCTAACAGAGGTTAGAATTCTAACAAAGAGGAGTTGGTACAATTTCCTTCTGAAGCTATTCCAAACAATAGAAAAAGAGGGACTCCTCCCTAACTCATTTTATGAGACCAGCATCATCCTGATACCAAAACCTGGCATAAACACAATTTAAAAGAAGAAATTTCTGGCCAATATCCCTGATAAACATCTATGGAAAAATCCTCAATAAAATAGTGGCAAACAGAATCCAGCAGCACATTAAAAAGATCCACCATGATCAAGTCAGCTTCATCCCTGGGATGCAAGGCTGGTTCAAACATGCAGATCAATAAACATAATCCATCACATAAACAGAACCAATGACAAAACCCACATGATTATCTCAATAGATGCAGAAAAGGCCTTCGACAAAATTCAACAGTCCTTCGTGCTAAAAACTCAATAAACTAGGTATTAATGGAACATATCTCAAAATAATAAGAGTTATTTATGACAGACCCACAGCCAATATCATACTGAATAGGCAAAAACTGGAAGCATTCCTATTGCAAACTGGCACAAGACAAGGATGCCCTCTCTCACCACTCCTATTCAACACAGTATTGGAAGATCTGGCCAGGACAATCAGGCAAGAGGAAGAAATACAGTGTATTCAAATAGGAAGAGATGAAGCCAAATTGTCTCTGTTTGCAGATAACATGATTGTATATTTAGAAAACCCCACCATCTTAGCCCAAAAACTCCTTAAGCTGATAAGCAACTTCAAGAAAGTCTCAGGATACAAAATCAATGTGCAAAAATCACAAACATTCCTATACAGCAATAATAAACAAACACAGAGCCAAATCATGAGTGAACTCCCATTCACAATTGCTACAAAGAGAACAAAATACCTAGGAATACAACTTACAAGGGATGTGAAGGACCTCTTCAAGGAGGACTACAAACCACTGCTCAAGAAAATAAAAGAGGACACAAACAAGTGGAAAATCATTCCATGCTCATGGATAGGAAGAATCAATATCATGAAAATGGCTATACTGCCCAAAGTAATTTATAGATTCAATGCTATTCCCATCAAGCTACCATTGACTTTCTTCACAGAATCAGAAAAAACTACTTTAAATTTCATAGGGAATGAAAAAAAGAGCTTGCATGGCCAAGAAAATCCTAAGCAAATAGAACAAAGCTGGAGGCATCACACTCCCTGACTTCAAACTATACTACAAGGCTACAGTAACCAAAACAGCATGGTACTGGTACCAAAACAGATATATAGACTGATGGAACAGAAAGAGGCCTCAGTAATAATGCCATACATCTAAAACCATCTGATCTCTGACAAACCTGACAAAAACAAGCAGTGGGGAAAGCAGTCGCTATTTAATAAATGATGTTAAGTAAATTGGCCAGCCATATGCAGAAAACTGAAAGTGGGCCCCTTCCTTACACCTTATACAAAAATTAACTAAAGATGGAATAAAGACTTAAACATAAGACCTAAAACCATAAAAACCCTAGAAGAAAAACCTAGGCAATACCATTCAGGACATAGGCATGGGCAAAGACTTCATGACTAAAACCAAAGCAATGGCAACAAAAGTCAAAATTGACTAATGGGATCTAATTAAACTAAAGAGCTTCTGCACAGCAAAAGAAACTACCATCAGAATGAACAGGCAACCTATAGAAAGGGAGAAAATTTTTGCAATCTACTCATCTGACAAAGGGCTAATATCCAGAACCTACAAGGAAGTTAACAAATTTACACACACACACACACACACACAGAAAAAAACATCAAAAAGTGGGCAAAAGATATGAACAGACATTTTTCAAAAGAAGACATTTATGCAGCCAACAAACATGAAAAAAAGCTCATCATCACTGGTCATTAGAGAAATGCAAATCAAAACCACAATGAGATACCATCTCACACCAATTAGAATGGCAATCATTAAAAAGTCAGGAAACAACAGATGGTGGAGAGGATGTGGGGAAATAGGAATGCTTTTACACTGTTGGTGGGAGCGTAAATTAGTTCAACCATTGTGGAAGATAGTGCGGCGATTCCTCAAGGATCTAGAACCAGAAATACCCTTTGACTCAGCAATCCCATTACTGGTTATATACCCAAAGAAATATAAATCATTCTACTATAAAGACACATGCACATGTATGTTTATTGCAGCACTATTCACAATAGCAAAGACTTGGAACCAACCCAAATGGCCATCAATGATAGTCTGGATAAAGGAAATGTGGCACATATACACCATGGAATACTATGCAGCCATAAAAAACAATGAGTTCCTGTCCTTTGCAGGGACATGTATGAAGCTGGAAACCGTCATTCTCAGCAAACTAACACAGGGACAGAAAATCAAGCACTGCATGTTCTCACTCATAAGTGGGAGTTGAACAATGAGAACATATGGGCACAGGGAGGGGAACCTCACACACTGGGGCCTGTCAGGGGGTGGAAGGAAAGAGGAGGGACAGCATTAGGAGAAATACCTAATATAGATGACAGGTTGATGGGTGCAGCAAACCACCACAGCACATGTATACCTGTGTAACAAACCTGCACATTCTGTACATGTATCCCAGAACTTAAAGTATAATAAAAAAAAAATGGGCAAAGGAAGACCACCCGCGGGAGAACCTCCCTGAATTCCACTTCTGCCAAGCAAGAGGACGGGGCAGGACACGCACAGCATCCAGAACACCAGCCTGAGAGGCCGAGAGGCCAAGAGAGTGGGCTTCTTACCCTGTCTACCCATGTTCCCACAGCAGGAGGCTCTGTGTCCATGCCCACCACGGCCCTCCCCTCTTTTCTCCTCTCTTTTTCTCCATAACACTTGTCACCATTTAATATATTACACACTTTATGTATATTTAGGTTAGTATCTTTCTGCACATACTAAAAGGCAGGCACCATGAGAGCAGGAAATTTGTCTCATTTAGTCCTAAATCTCCAGCACCTGGAAAGGTATCTGCACTTGGTCTGCTCTCAATAAATATGTGTTGCTTAAAGAAATGAAAAAAAATAGGCCAAGGACATGAATAGATATTTCTCAAAAGAAGATAGACAGATGGCCAAGAAGTATATGAAAAAATGCTCATCATCTCTAATTACGTAAATTAAAAACATTGTGAGATACCACCTCACACCTGGTAAAACGGCTGTTATCAAAAAAATGAGAGATAAGTGTTGGCAAGGATGTGGAGAAAAGAGAATTCTTATACACAGTTGGTGAGAGTGTAAATTAATACAGCCACTAAATGCAGCCACTTGAGAAAAACAGTGTAGCAATGTTTTCAAGAAGTTAAAAATCTACCATATCATCCAGCAATCCTACTACCAAGTATATAGTCACAAGAAATGAAACCAATATGTTGAAGAAAGATCTGTGCTCCCACATTCATTGCAGCATTATTCACAGGAGCCAGAACATGGAATCAAACTGTCTATCAATGGATGAAAAGATAAAGAAAATGTGGTATATATACACAGTGGACTACTACGCAGCCTTTAAAAATAAGGAAGTCCTGTCATTTGCAATAAAATGGATGAACCTGGAGGATATTATGCTAAGTGAAATAAGCTATGTGCAGAAAGACAATGTTCTCCCTTATATGTAGAATCTAAAAAAGGTCAAACTCCTAGAAGGGGAGAGTAAAATGGTGATTACAAGGCTCCTGGGGAGTGGGGTACTGGAGAGATGTTGATCAAAGGATACAAAATTTCAGTTACGCAAGAGAAATAAGTTCAAGACATTATTGTACAATGCAGTCACTATAGTTAATAGCATGTACTATATATTTGAAACTGCTAAGAGAATAGATTTTAAGTGTTCTCACTACACACAAAAAAAAATGGTATGTGAGGTAATGCATATGTTACTTAGCTGGATTTAGACATTCTATAATGTATACATGTATCAAAACATCATGTTGTACACCATAAATACATACAATTCTTGTCAGTTAAAAATAATTATTTTGGCTGGGCACAGTGGCTCATGCTTGTAATCCCAGCACTTTGGGAGCCCAAGGTGGGCAGATCACTTGAGCCCAGGGAACACCAGCCTGGGAACATGGTGAAACCCCATCTCTACAAAATACAAAAATTAGCTGAACATCGTGGAGCAAGTCTGTAGTCCCAGCTACTGGGGAGACTAAGGCAAGAAGATCAGTTGAGTCTGGGAGGTTGAGCCTGCAGTGAGCTGAGATCAAACCACTGCACCCCACCCTGACTGACAGAGTGAGACCTTGTCTCAAAAAAATGTGTTATTTCAATGCCCTTATCTACTTAAGTTAACACGAGTTGATTTCTATCGTTTACAACCACAAATCTTGTACTTAAAACATGATCTTCCTCATAAACAGAAAAGCAAGATACCAATAACGGAATATTTTGAAAAGGGGCAATTTAATTTGGCACAAAACTACAGCCTTACAGAGATGACCATAGAATTCTTCCACCAATTGAATTGTCAGGTCATAAATATTTCTCCAGGCTGAAAAATTTTTATGTTTTTCACCTGCCCTTAGTAGGGTCATTGTGATGACAACTCTGATCAGAAAGTCATAATCCAAGAGAAATGTTGAAAAATTCATCAAATCTGCAAATGTGTACAAATTCCTATTAGCCTGGTCACCAGCTAACCAGCCAGATCCAGCCAAGTGATGTTCTATGAGCCCCAGGACCCAGGGATGGGAGAGCCTCCCACCACTACTGTGCCTCCCAGCCATCCAGCTCAGTGTGGAGTGGCTGCCCTGTCATTTCTGGTCTATGCCAAAATGTTGCCTCGGTGCAATTTAAAAACAAAAAAAAGTGATATAAAGCTGACTTTATTCTGTTTAAAGAATTGGCCTTTGTTAAAATATTCACATCTTACACTAACTTTTAACTCCAAAAATGTTTCAATTCTTTATGAAATAATGATGAATGAAGATGATAATTTGAACAAAATTTTAGTATCATTACTCAGCAAAGTACAAAGTTGGAAACCATACGTGTGTGTTTTTTATTAGTTCAAGAAATCCAGAAGACTAGGAGCCGTTGATTTAGGGAGCACTCCACCACTCCGGCTGCTCTATTTTCTGCCGTTATTCACACACCACTGATTTCTCCAATGACCAACACAGTCAAGGAGGGAAAGTTGTATTAAACAAAGCCACTTTATTAGAATAAGGCAAAGATGACAATTAGAGGTGCTGGCCGCAGAGAATCAGAGATCTCAAAAGGCGTGGGGTAGGGGTTAACAATGAACAAAAATGGACTCTAGTTCTTCTTCAGAGAAATTATTGCAGAGCACAGTCAGTCTCTGCCAAGTAGCATACTCTGTAATTGGGATTCTTTAAAAAAACAAACAAACAAACAAACAAAAAAAAAAAAAAAAAAAACACATATCTTCATTTCTAACAACTTTTAAAAATTTCTCTTTACTGGCAGACACACCCAAGGAAGAACATCCAGTTCAAGTTCTGTATTAGTCTGTTTTCACACTGCTATAAAGAATACTACCTAAGACTGGGTGGTTTATAAAGGAAAGAGGTTTAATTGACTCACAGTTCCACATTGCTGGGGAAGCCTCAGGAAACTTAAAATCACAGCAGAAGGGGAAGCCGGTACCTTCTCCACAAGGCAGCAGGAGAAAGTGAGTAAATGAAGGAGAAACTGCCAAACACTTTTAAAACCATCAGCCCTCATGAGAACTCCCTAACTATCATGAGAACAGCATGGGGGAATCACCCCCATGATCCAATCACCTCCCACCCTCAACATGTGGGAATTACAATTCAAGATGAGATTTGGGTGAGGACCCAGAATCAAACCATATCATATTCCTCTTAGCTCTACCTCCAATGCACCTAAGTGGCTACATGTGATGGAACTAAGCTCATCTCATCAAGACTTCCTTCCTGCAGATGCTAACCAGGTCCTGCTGCTTTTTTATCATCCCAACAAATGCTTACTACATTCAAGATATTTAAGGCATTGTTCTTGTCCTCATGAATACAAGTACATATGTAAAAATTTTCCTTTGCCTGATTTTTTCCACATATTCATTCAACATTAATTGAGCACCTACTATGTGTCAGGCACTCTGGTGAAGAAAGCACGAAGGATGCAAACACTCTGCCCACCAGGGCTAAGATACTTTAAAGGCTAATTTGATCTCCTTTAGCTGGTCTACTTAGAATCCTACTAATGTATTGTCAGCTTTAATAATTTTAAAAATGCAAATAATTATCATTTATCACTTCTTGAGAAAATATCAGAACCTATTCAACATACATCCTAAACACACTGGCCAAAGTTTGAAGACCCTAGAGAAACTTGTAGAAATGGTAAGTGGAAACATTATTTCAACTGTCAGGCTAGGGACATTGCCTTTTTCCAACTTCAAATAGTAATCATGGGAGAAGTCTGAAGTGAGAGTTGGCAAAGGTGCAGAACTTGGAGAAGTGAAAGTATGGTTGGATCATTAGGATTTGCGATTATCATCAGGGGAACAGAAAAATGAGGGAAGAGCAGTGGTCAGAGAAAGGAATAGAAACACGAAGGATGTTTGCTCTTCTATAAACCCTACATTTGAGCCACGGAGAGAAAGGAGACATACTCTGTCATGCCCCAGAGGATAGAATTAGGACAAACAAGAACAAACATGGGTGCTTTGTTTAAACAATTACCAAAGGAGTGCCTTTGGAAGCACTGCCTCTGAAAGCGATGAGCCTCCCATTGCTGGGATCATTAAGCTGAGGCTAGATGAAGCCCAGCAGTGATGTTGCCAAAGGGACTCCTCTGGGCGAGAAGGTAGATAGCATGATCTATGCTTCGGTGATAAAAACACTAGCAGGGATAAAAACACTGAAGAGTTAAACCAACTAATTTTGCACACAGAACAACCTCAGTATGGAGTTTTTCACAGTTATGAATAAAGAGCTGGCTTTTGATATATCATCACCAAACAGTGAATCTCTCCAAGGGCTCTGCCTAACAGAGCATTTCTATCCAAAGGGAGTGCAGCCCTGGGACCATTTATTACAATGTCGTCTCTTTTATGAAACAAATATTCTTCAATATTCCTTTAATCACAAGAGACCTTCTTAGCATTAACACTTCGGTTATGAGCATGTTCACCAGAGCCAGCCAGAGGTCTGAGCAAGAAATTTAATTTTGCTCACCAGTAGCTCTATTCATTATTCCCCCCTTCACATCATTTAAGCTCCTTACCAAATTAGAAGACATTCTGTAACAGGGTTAGTTTCTACATGGCTGCATCTGACAGTTACAATGAATAAAAACAGAAGCTTTTTCAAAGGCCTACTATGTCCCAAGGAGCTCAGCATGGCCTCAGGGAAAATTAAATAAAGGGTAAAGCCGACATACATTCCCTGGGTTGTAGAATGAGGCATGATGTGCCATTAGGTAAAAGGTACATAAAAAGGATCGCAAAACTTTCAGTGCATTAGCCTCTCCATTACTCTGGGTAGCTTCTCATTTTACAAATGACACTCACTCTACTGTCTTATAAAATTCTCAGAACAAAGCTATGAGTTGTCAAGGCAGGGTTTTGTTGTTGTTGTTGTTGTTGTTGTTGTTTTGTTTTGTTTGAGATGGGGTTTCGCTCTTATCGCCCAGGCTGAAGTGCAGTGGTGCCATCTCAGCTCACTGCAACTTCTGCCTCCAGGTTCAAGCAGTTCTCCTGCCTCAGCCTCCCGAGTAGCTGGGATTACAGATATGCACCATCATGCCCAGCTAATACTTTGTATTTTTAGTAGAGACAGGGTTTCACCACATTGGCCAGGCTGGTCTCGAACTCCTGACCCCAGGTGATCCACCCACCTTGGCCTCCCAAAGTGCTGGGATTACAGGCATGAGCCACCACACCCGGCCAAGGCAGGTATTATTATCTCCATTCTGAGTAAGACACTCAGAGGCTGGTGAACCTAAGATCACAGAACTAATAACACTTCAAACCTAGTTTATGGGTTTTCCTACTTAAGTAATGAGCCAGATTTGCATTTCTTTAAACACCAGAATTTATGCATCTGAATGATTATTAAATCTCCTTCCCAGTGATCACAGGTTGACATCTGTTCATTCAACACACACAATTGTGGTACATGTACCACTGCCCCAGTGACAACTATGTGTGCTGAATGAGCAAACTTGCATTTGTGGAAGTTGGTGGCTCTTCCAAATCCATAGGATGGTCTTTGAATTTTTCCAGTGATTGCAAACTTTTGTCCTCAATAGTGGAGATCTCTGTGTGCAGCTGGGCAATCTTTCCGTTCCATTTGCTTTAAATCACAGATTTGTTCATTCAGCAAAATATGATTAAGCACTTTTTATCTTAGGTGATGTCAGCTAGGCTCTCTCTCCTACGCACCGCCACGCATCAGCCTCCAGGTCAGTGGGGAGCTGCCTCTTTCATGTCACTGGGACCTCAGCTGAGAAAGCTCATCTCTGCTCCATGGGGTCTCTCATCATCCAGGAGGCTTGCCTCGGTTTCTTCACATGGCAGTCTCAGGGTCCAAAGAGCAGCAAGACAGGATAAGCCCTGAAGCACAAACACTGCAAATCTCTAATTGAATTTTATTTGTTGTTTTCCCAGCAGCCAAAGCAAGTCACGCCCAAGCCCAGAATCAGTTCAGAGGGCAACCACCCAAGCCGACAGACCCAGGGACATGTGGACAAACTGGCATCCACAAGTGCAAAAATCAGTTATCCTGGAGATGCAAGGATGAACACACTGACAATGTCCCTGCCCTCATGAAGCTTGTTTCCTCATATCCTCCATCAGCCCTTGGTATTTTTCATCTTCCTAGGTTTTGCCAAGCAGATAAGCCAGTATTCCTGTGTAATTCTAATTTATCTGATTAACGGTGAGGACAAACATTTCTTTATAAACTTAATAGTCTTCTATGAATTGCTTTTTTGTGAGTCTTGCTTATTTTTCTATTGGATTTCCTACGGTTTTCTTACTGGTTGTAGGAGTTGCTTTTGTATTGGGTAACAAGCTCATTTATTCATAGATAAAGGAAGCTTTGTAATGGTCAAAAAAACTCTTTACCTGTTAAAGCAGAATTGTCACCATTGTATATTATTCTATTCTAAATGGGTCATACATATGTATAAAAGATATATGTAAAATGTAAAGAATAGTTGTAAAGACTCAGGTGCCACTGCTCCAGTGGCCTCAGCACCATTTATTATTCATCTCTGACTGGAGATGTCACCTTTAGCATACACTATGGACATCTGTATACTTGAATCGATTTCTGGACTTTCTATTTTATTTTCCATTCTTGAGTGTTTTTATCAAGAATGGATGTTGAATTTTGTCAAATGCCTTTTCAGCTTAGATGAAGACGGTCATATGATTTTTCTCTGCCTATTGAACCACTCCTTGCCTGCCTGGAATAAATTCCCTTTGATCATGTTATCTCATTATTTTAATGTGCTGTGGAACTCTTCTAGCTGATATTTAACTTAGGATTTTGCCTCAACATCTCTGAGTGAAGTTGATCCAAAGTTTTGTTTTTGTGCATTACTTGCCAGAATTTGTGATACTTGTGATAGTTGCTTTTCTATGAGCTGGAACAGTTTAAATAGCAGTGGAATTACCTGCATTTTAAGAGCGGGGTAGACTTCCCTGGATGTTCTTCCAAGGGAGAGCTCTTTGATAACTTTGTTTTCCATAAAAACTGGTCATTTAATAGTTTCAATCTTTTCTGGGGTTATAATAAGTAAATTACATTTTCATATAAATTTGTCTTTTTTATTAGTTTCTAATTTGTTTGCAGAGACTTTAGCAAAGTATTTTCTTGCCTTTTAATTTACTTTGTTTTTGTGCTTATTTGCCCCTTGTTTCTCCTTTTTATATGTGCACTTTCTCACTTTTTCCTTTGTTCTATTAGCTTTCAGTTTATCTCAATTATTGTTTACATCAAAGGACAAGCTTTTGATTTTATTAGTTGCTGTTTCTATTTTCTAGCTCACTAATTTAGTCAGATATCTTCATGAATTTTTGTGCACTTTCTTTTCATTTATTTTGTTGTCTTTTTCAAACTTCTTGAGTTGAATACTTAATTCGATTTTGTTTCATTCTGTTGTTCATGTAGGTATTTAAGGCTGTATCTCCTTTAAGTACTGCTTAGCTCATATCTTCTATTACACAAAGTTTTCATTACAATTATTTTTGAATGTTCTTCAATTTTGATTTATATTTTTTAGTTGAACCAAGAGTTTTTTAGCAAAGAATATCTTAGTTTCTAAGAGGTAAAGACTTTGGTTGTTTGGGTTTTTTGTTATTGTTAATTTTCCTATATTGTGATCAAAGAATGTTGTTGTATAATCTTTACTTTGTTTGTTTATCGTGAATGAGCATTTGAAAATAAAATATTGGGCTGGTCATGGTGGCTCATGCCTGTAATCCCAGCACTTGGGGAAGCCGAAGTGGGCAGATCACTTGAGCCCAGGAGTTTGAGACCAGCCTGTTTCAACCTTGCAACACAGCAAAACCCTGTCTCTACAAAAAATTCAAAAATTAGCCAGACTGGGTGGTGCACACCTGTTACTCCCAAGTAACTCCCAGTTACTTAGGAGGCTGAATTAGGAGTCACCTGAGTCCAGGGAGGACGAGGTTGTGGTAAGCAGTGATCACACCACTGCACTTCAGCCTGGGTGACAAAGTGAGATCCTGTCTCAAAAAACAAAGAAAAAAAGAAAAGAAAATTTGTTCTCTATTTTCATGTTATAGAATTTTTCACAAATGTGCATACAGATATAAAACACATGAATGTTAATATTGATGTTATATGTATATACTAATTAGGCCCACTTAATATTTTATTGAAGTCTCTTATGTTCTTTTTTGCTGATTTTAATTTTCAAATGTTTTTTGAATCCTTCATAGTGGTGGCCATAGAAGTAGTAGTGGTGCTGCTGATGATGGAAGCTGACTTTTATTAAGTGCCTACTATGTGCCAGATAATGTGTTCTTTCACTGGATTATCTCACTATCCCATTAACACAACTTTTGTCCAAGCTGCCATCTTTCACCTAAACTATTACAATAGCCTCCTAATTTATCTCTCAACTTGGCTCTGTCCCACTTAAATCCACACTCTCTGCAGCACACCTTCTAAGGTGGGCTTTGAAAACGTCAAGCCATAATGCTCAGGTTATGCTCCATGGATTCAGATTCAGAGGGGAGGGCCCAGGAAACTTCATTCTTAAAAATGCCACAGACATTCATTATACTGACTAAAGTTTTAGAATCACTAGCCTATAGAATAAAGACATAACATCTTTTAAATGCAGCATAGTGTTCCAATTTTTAATAATATAATATTACTGAGTAATTATAAATATATATTTATAATATAACATACACAGAGTAAGCAATGAAAGTCCCCCCTTCACATTTCCCCAGTTCTCATTCCTCTCCCTCGAGATAGCTAATATCACTATTTGGTGAGCACCCATTCAGTCTCCTGTTTATTTATCATACATGTATATCTGTATACACTTATAATATGTGTATATTAAAGGTAAACGAAGGTCTACCTCATTCTGTTTAATGGCTATATGATGTTCCATATATTGATCCATGATAATCTAATGACTCTTCAATTAATATTTAGGTTGTTTCCAATTTTTACATATTGTAAATAATGCTGCAATGAACATCCTAGTGCACATGTCCAAGTATTTCCTTACAAGAGATTCATAGAAATTACATTACTCAGTTAAAGCACATTTGCATGTATCAGTTAGGAACCTTTGGGCTTCAAATGATAGAAAACTCAACGCAGATCAGTGTAAGCAAAGGGGAAAATATTAGACTTGTTTGATCCAAACTCTGGGGAGGAACTTGCTTTAGAAAAGATTTGACACAGTGGGCCCCCATTTCTTCCCATCTTTTTTGCTACCTTCCCTAATATTCACTTCCTCCTAAGGATAGTTCATTTCACTGATCCCAGTTAGCTGCCAACGTCTTCCAAGGCAACATGGTTCCCCATCTATATCCAGCAAGAAGAGAGGAATGCTTTGACCCTGAATTCAAAGGAAAAGTCCTGAGATTCTCTCTGATTTGATTAGCTTAGGTCAAATGTCCACTCCTGCACCATCAATCACTGTGGCCAGAGGGATGAAATATCCTGACATGCTTAAGGCATATGCCACTCATCTGAAGCTGTAGGTGGGGCCAGCTTATCTAGAAGTGCTTTGATTCCCAAACAGAAATCACAGACAGTTGGTGTAGTTAGTTGTCCACAGAGCGCATTATTTATTTGAATAGCTCAACACCAAATTGCCCTCCAAAAATGCCACATTAATTTACACTACCACCAACTATGTATGAAACTGGCTGCTTCTCAATATACCCATCAAATTTTTCTATTATTTATATTTTATTCCTATTTACCTAATTTAGTGTTGAAAAGCATCTTTTTGTGACCATCTTTTTATTGACCTCTGGTATTTCTCCTGTAAATTGCCTATTTATAACCTCTATCCATATTTCTGTTTTTCAGTGATTTATACAAGCTCTGTATACATCCTACACAATAATCAAGTCATCCATTAAATATGCTACAAAGAGTTTTCTCAGCACGTTACTCGTCTTTTAACTTTATCATGCTTTTTATTGTGCAAAGACGATTTTTACTTTTTATGAGGTTTTATTTGTCGATCATTTCTTTTATGGCTTCTGGTACTTATGTCTTGTTTAAGAAGGCCTTTTTCACCTCCAATCTTATAAAAATGTGCTCCAATATAATCACCAAATACTTTAAAATTTCTTTTATGTTCAGCTGCTTAACTCATCTGAAGTTTATTTTTATAGATGACATAAAGTAATAGTCTACTTTCCCTTTTTTATCTATCCATAACGAATTTTCCTAACACTATTAATTGCATAGGTTATACTTCCCTCCATGAATTTGAAATAGCACCTTTATTATAACCTAAATTTCTACAGATGATGCATGGATCTCTCCTGGGCTCTCTATTGCGTTGATTTCCACTCCAGTCTACCACACTATTTTGATCACGCCTCTAGCGTACATTTTAATGTCTAGAGGACATGCCCAACCCCTAAATCTTTAGCACAGCCTATAAGAATCTCTAAAATAAGAGCCCTGTTTCTTTCTCCAGTCTCCTCCCACATCATCTAGTTCCTTGCCTTTGAGATTTTAGTAAAACCAAGCGTAGGTCATTCCAAACAGACACAATTCCGGAACACAGCTTTGTCCTTTTGTCTCCTCTTCCTAGAATGTCTTGCCCTTTTTCTTTAGCTGAGTGACTTTCCTCATCCTTTAAAAACTCAGCTCAGTCAAAATTACTTGCTGGAAACCTTTTCTGAACTCCCAGGTAGGCTTCTCTACCCTGCGCTCCAATTACACCATCTACTTCTACTAAACAGCGATAACCTCTTCATACGTATGTCTCTCCTGCCAGCTTTCCTGTGACAGAGACAATGTTTTATTCTTCTTTATACTTCCAGCACCTACTACAGTCCCTTGCACACAGGAAATGCTTGAAATATATTTGTTAAATCAAACTGCATTCTTCTCTTCATTTTCTTACCAGTTATAGTCTATAAAGATGCATCATCAATTGTATAGATCATTCTCCTTTCCGATTTATCTCTAGCAGATAGTAATTTCAGAACAAGTGTCAACGTTCCTGTCCATCCCTTTCCCATCCCCCAACCCAAAAAGAGGAAGTTCTTTTATGATCGGTTAAGTTCTTTGACATTGATTTGTTGAGTGACCTTGAACAAGTCAATTATTCTGTACCTCAGTTTCCTCAGATGCAGAAGTTTAATAATAGTACTTACCTCACAGAAGTAAAACATTAATGAAATAAAATTTAAAAGAAAAAACTTAAGTCAATGAAGGATTAAAAGAATTAATACATAAAACACCGAGAACAGGGCTTACCTCATGGTAAGTTCTTAATAAATACTGACTGCTACTCCTTTTCTTCTCGGTAAACCTCTCTCCTCTCTCTCTCCTCTCTCTCCTCTCTCTCTCCTCTCTCTCCTCTCTCTCTTCTCCTATGCAGTCTAGGCTTCTATTGGTTTCAGGCCTCTGAGGCCAACTCCGTGAAGGCAGAAGGCATTCCCCACAGGATCTAGCCTTGCCTTATCAAGCTGCTCTACCACAAGTTCTACCTAAGGTTTAGAGCCAAAACCACCAGAGGTTGAAAAATGTTCTACCTTATTTAATTTCTCTTTCCTTATATCCTTGTAAAACAATTCAGAGACAAGAAGCAAATACAGGGAGGACCCAGGTATTTATGAGTCAAGTGGCCCTCTATCAACAAATTCTCTTAGCTGCCATCTTCAATAATTATGCCGAAATCATTGAAAAGGAGAGAAAAAAAAACCTTGCATTTAAAAACAATCTGATTTTATTCATTATTACTGGTAATAAGAAAGATTGACATAAGTCTCTGTAGCTAGATATTCCTTGTATTGTATTTTTGAGAGGTGAAGCCAGCTGGACTTCCTGGATCAAGTGGGGACTTGGAGAACTTTTCTGTCTAGCTAGAGGATTGTAAATGCACCAATCAGCACTCTGTGTCTAGCCAAAGGAGTGTAAATGCACCAATTAGCACCCTGTAAAAACACACCAATCAGCGCTCTGTGTCTAGCTAAAAGATTGTAAATGCACCAATCAGCACTCTGTAAAAACACACCAATCAGTGCTCTCTGTCTATCTAAAGGATTGTAAATGCACCAATCAGCACTCTGTAAAAATGCACTAATCGGTACTCTGTGTCTCGCTAAAGGATTGTAAATGCACCAATCAGCACTCTGTGTCTAGCTAAAGGTTTGTAAATGCACCAATCAGCACTCTGTAAAGCAGACCAATCAGCACTCTGTAAAATGGACCAATGAGCAGGATGTGGGAAAGGACAAATAAGGGAATAAACGTCCACCTGAGCCAGCAGTGGCAACCCACTCAGTTGCCTTCCATGCTGTGGAAGCTTTGTTCTTTTGCCCTTCACAATAAATCTTGCTGCTGCTCACTCTATTGGTCCACACCACCTTTAAGAGCTATAACACTAGCTGTGAAGGTCTGCAGCTTCATTCCTGAAGTCAGTGAGACCACAAATCCACTGGAAGGAAGAAATTTCAGACACATCTGAAGGAACAAACTCCGGACACACCACCTTTAAAGAGCCATAACATTCACCACGAAGGTCCGTGACTTCATTCTTGAAGTCAGCAAGATCAAGAACCCACAGGAAGGAATAAATTCTGGACACATTTTTTTCCAATTTACACTTCCCAATCATGCTTAATCAAGTCCCCTCACTCTACCAGACATTTTGCTTAAATCTGAATATATTCTTTTCTGAATTGCAAATTAATAAAAATTTAGATTAGTTATTCCTAATACTCTATTCCAAAGAAAAATCTGCAATGAGACTAGTACTACCTTAAGATATGTAGTAAGCATCTGCTTAGGTATAGCTTAGAAGCACACGTGAAAGTGCCCATCAAAGTGTCTGGTGTCAAATGGTTCCAAATGGGCCTCATACAGACCCATGTACTGAGCAGGCATTGAGGACACAATGACAGACATGGCTCCCGCAAGTCTGGGAGTTGACATTACCGATGACATGATAGGACATTTAAGCAAGTCATTAAAATACATTATAATATGCCTATATGGAATACAGCAACTAGAATAGAACCTGGAATACTCAATACTATTGAATGAGTAGAATGTATTACAGAAAGCATATTAAATACAAGAAATGAAGGAAAGTACAGTGCAAAAAGCAAGTGACTCTGGAAGTAATAAGGAAGGATTAGAAAGTGATATCTGAGTAGTATTTTGAATGAGAAGCAAGAGGATACAGGTAAAAAAGCACAAGGTAGGGCATGTATATTTCAGTAAAGCAAGCACATCCAAAAAGACAGGTAAGCTTTAAACAGTGCAGTGTGTACAGAGAATGACAAGTCTTTCAATAATGGTGAAGAATAGAGCGCAAGATGTACATGATGGAAGTTAAGCTACTGAGACAAGAAAAAGGAGGAAAAAGAGAAGAAGGAAAACAGTCAAGTGCTTTGGGTATTTTTCATACATTATCTCATAGAAATATTGCAAACATCCTATCATATAAGTACTATTCCTAATATTCCATATTACAGATGAAAAACCTGAGGCACAGAAAGGTAAATGAAGTTGTTCAAGGAAGGAGAATTAGTAAACAGCATGCTTGCTTGGCCTCTGCAATGTCCATGTTTAGCAATGTATTTTTAAAGTTTGTTTTCATCTGTCTAGCATTTTTAACATTTCAGGTTTTATTATAATGATGATTTTTCAGAGTATCTTACATTGCTCAATACATATTTACAGTTGCTATTTAAAGGGTAAATTGCAAAAGTGAAATTGGTTATTTTCTTTCTCGTGAAGTATTAATTTTCCTTCTCAACTAGGCCTTTCCCTTCCATGAGAAACACACCATAATATCGCCCAACTTAAAATAAACCCCATTCACTGCCATAGTGAATAGTGTTGGTTTCTCTCCTATATCCTTTTTGTAGCAGGTTGGTGGACATTCCAAGATGTTCCTGTCTTCAAAGAATTTCCCTTGGCCAAATGGAAGCAGCCTGGGCCAATCATTTACATGCTCCCAACTGTGGACGGCTCACAATCCATAAATGATTGGCATAAGAGTGCCGAGGTCCAGCCCTTTGCTTCAAGGTAGGAACAACTTCATGGTATAATTCAAACTCCTGTATGATCAAGCTAAGGCAGACTCCAGCTGAGAACACATCCCTGATTAGCAACATCCCCTCACGTCTCCTGCTTCCTCTACTCCTTCATCCCAAGGCATCCTCTATAAATCGCATTCACTCAAATCTCTATCTCAGGCTGTGATTTTGAGAAATTCTACCTAACATTCCTTCTAACTACTACACTATTTCTCTGCTGCAGCAAAACTCAAAATAGTCCTCTAAACTTGCTGTCTCAGATTCCTCTACTTTTGTTCTCTCTTGAACCTTCTCCAATAAAATGTTCATGCCTACCACTCCACCAAAATAGCTCTTGGTCACAAATGACCTCCACATGCCTAGCCCTAAAATACTCATCTTATTCAATATATTAGCTGGGTTGACATAATTGATTATTCCCTCCTTAGGATACTGTCTTCCTTTGCTCCCAGGACACCACACTCTGTTAGTTCTTCCCTACTCCTCCTTTATCTCTTTCACCACTTCCTCCTCAGCTCTCTGATCTCTAAATTTGGGAGCTTCCTCAGGGCTTGATCCTTGAACCTCTTCTGCTTCTTCATCTGTACTCACTCCCTGGGTGGTATCGTCCAGGGCCATAACTGACACTCCTAGATTTATATCTGCAACCCTGGCTTCTCCCCAACATATGCATTTGGACTTTTATAGACATCTCAAATTTAACAAGTCTAGCTGGGCGCAGTGGCTCATGCCTGTAATCCCAGCACTTTGGAAGGCCGAGGTGGGAGAATAATGAAGTCAGGAGTTCGAGACCATCCTGGCAAACATGGTGAAACCCCATCTCTACTAAAAATACAAAAAATTAGCTGGGTGTAGTGGTGGGCACCTGTAATCCCAGCTACTTGGGAGGCTGAGGCAGGAGAATCACTTGAACCCAGGAGGCGGAGGTTGCAGTGAGCTGAGACTGAACCACTGCACTCCAGCCCAGGTGACACAGTGAGACTCTGTCTCAAAAAAAAAAAAAAAAAAAAAAAAAAAAAAAAAAAAAAAATTCTAAAGCCAAATTTACAATTCATAGCCCACACCCTGGCCCAAATACGCCTCCCTTCTACAACCCCACTTTCCCATCTCGATAAATGTCAATTCTACCTTTCCAGTTGCTCAAACCACAAACCTTGGAATCATTTTGGATTTTTCTCTTATCTCCAAGAATGGCAGATTCTATGTGTAGAGTATAAGAGAAAGAGAAAATCAGCTCTATTTTTCAAAATATATCCCAGATTAACCTTTCTCCAATGTCTACCGCTGTTGCCCTAGTTCAGGCCACCATCATTATTCATCTTAATTATTGGAATAGTGTTCTAACTTCCCCCTACCTTTGTGCCTTACAATCTATTGTCCACAGAGAATCCAGAGTGATCTGTTAAGTTCAATCACCCTATTTCTATGCTTAATTCCCTGCAATAGCATAGTGTAGTTGCTAAGAGCATAGTCCTGACAGCTTTGGGTCAAATCCCAGCTCCCTCACTCCTTTACAGATGCTTCAGTTTTCTCATCTGTAAAATGGGGATAATAACTAGCTACTTCCTAGGTTTGCTATAAGGTTTAAATGAGTTTATATAATACATATAGCAGGGTGTGGAATTACATGATTATTTGATAAATGAAATAGTGTGCTGTCTTGCTTGGAATAAACAGGTAAGCCCTCTCTTCTCTTATGCCTCCTTTACTTCATTCTAGCCATCTTGGCCAGCTTGCTTTGGAAATTGGAGCTGAATAATGAGCATGCCAAGCCTGCCCCTACCTCTGCTATTGCCCCAAGTACATACACAATTTATTCTCTCATTTCCTTTCCGGTCTCTGATCAAAACCTACCTCATCAATAGTTTTCACTGAACATAAGCAATACAACAACCTTTGTCCCCAGACACTCCTTCTCCACCTTACCTTGTTTTACTTTCTCCATATTGCTCATCATTTTCTAACATATTATGAATTTGCTTGTCTTTTTTGTTGTTTCCCCCATTCACTACAGCATAAGCTCTTTTTAATGAGAGAGATTTTTTGTCTGTTCTGCTCACAGCAATATCTCAAGTGCCTAAAATAATACCTGGTAAATAACTGGCATTCAGTGAAGATTTACTGAATTAATGAATCAGTGAATGAACAGAGGGCAGCAAGGAAGTCTTTTAAATGTTTCACCAGGCTATGATGAGATATGAATTAGGAAAGCAGCAGTGGGAATTAGGTGGATGAAGTGGCCTAGCCAGACATGGTAAGTAGGATCAACTGAATGGGGTATGAGAGAGAAGAAATTTAAGGAAATTATTTTGAGATACTCGTGAAGGTAAAAGCCTTAGGAGAATGGTAGTGCCCAAAAGCAGAAAAGAAAATGCAAAAGGAAGAATCAGCTTGAGGAGGAATACAACAAACCAAAGTTGTAAGAAGTAGGCAGACATCTATGCAGCCTATCTAGCAGGCAGCTGGAAATTTGGCTTTATTAACAAAAGAAATCAGAACTATAACTGTGGTTTTAAAAATCACCAAGATACACTGTCATTCAAAGTCATGGGACTGAATGAGGCAGCCCAAGGGAAGAGTATGATCAAGAAAAAAAAGGAAGAAGACAAAGCTTGGGGAGCATCCACACATTGTAAGTGTGCAGATAAAGGAGAAACTAGTGAAAGAGACTGGTAGGAAGGAAAGAAAATAAGAATGTCTTTTAGAAGTACAGAAATGTATGTCAAGCAACAGTAACTGCTGAAATGATATCAATTATATCCACTGGAAACTTTTTCAATGTTGTCAAAAATCACTAAAATAGAAGTGGGAGAATATAGGAATTTCATAGCTCCTGAAAAACTGGAGCAAATGGAGCATTTGTGCCTGCCAGTGTGGAAATAGTGAGATCTTCTGAGCTTTTTCCTTGTCTTCCAGATGAATTCAGCCTCTAATGCATTTTTGAGACCCACAAGACTTCTGTACATTTGGCACAGCCAGTTATATTTTCATTATCTCATTATCCTTTGCCTTGGCTTTCAAGACTCACTTATCTGACAATGTTCCAACTGGTTTTACAAGGTCTCATTTCATTAACTCTTCTTTGTTACAAAAATGTAATTATTTTGTGGTCATTACTTCCCCTCAGTCTATAGCAGAAACCCTTTGTTTTCTGTGTACAGATGCTCTTCACCTCGTGACGGTAAGTTATGTCCACACAAACCCATCCTATACTGGAAATATCATAAGTGGGAACGCAATTAATACACATAACCTACTGAACATCATAGCTTACTTAGCCTCACCTACCTTAAATGTGCTGAGAACACATCAGCCTGCAGTTGGGCAAAATGATCTCGCAACAGGACACTGCATAGTATCAGTTGTTTACTCTCCTGATCAGTGACTAAGTGGAGCTGCTACAGCCCAGCATCAGGAAAGGGTATTGTATTGCGCATCACTAGTTCAGGAAAAGATCAAAATTCAAAATTTGAAGTACAGTTTCTACTGAATGCATATTGTTTTCACTCATGCTGAAAGTTGAAAAATCATGAGTCCAACCATCATAAGTCAGGGACCACCTATATTATTAGCAACATCTTCAGAATTGAACACCTCTTTCTGCCTTCTCCATCTTTTGGCATAAGAAATTATCCTCTCCCCCTAAGAAGGTCTCCAACAATAAGTAATTCATGATATCTAAGTACCCACATATTTTGTACCAAATAGGCTATCTTCAGCAGTAATGGAAATGGTAATTATTTACTCTGGAAGCCCTGTCAAGGTTTCTGTAAAAATCATTGCTATGCTGCTAAATTAGACTAGGAGTTGCCTCCTTTTCTACTATTGATCTTATGGGTGAATTATCCCCAAAAAACTTTCCAGTGCGCTATTGCCTAATTCATTGACAGTGCAATATATATTAGGTTGAATGTGAATAGCATCCATCTTATTTGTAACATGTTTTGGATGCAAAAATTTGAAATTTATGTCAATGCTCCCAAGCAATGTAATACAGATGAAAAAATACAATTCCCAATGTAACATTCAGTGTTCGTAAATATGCCATCTTGGAAATTACAACAAGCAATGTAGAAAGTAAGAAAATCAATTGACTCTGGGCACTAATACTATTTCTCAGGGCAAAGGTCTATCTCATGTGGCAATAAATGCACCTCTGTCCTTATAAGGAGTGTTGTACTATGATGAAATAGTGATTACACTATTTATATCATTTATGTTTTAATCCCCTGGTTGCTAGATATACAAGGTGGGGATAGGTCTTCACAGATGCTAATCTGTAAGTTTTCACACTGGGGTGGCGGTTGATAAGGTAGTGACGGTATAGTCATGGGAGTAGTAAAGTGTCTGGAGGCCTGAACAGAATGGGGACATATTCCTGCTAATGTAATCTCAATTCATAAAAGATGAGGTCAAGTTAACTTTTGAATTTGACTTTTTAAAATTACATATACACATATTATATAAATACATATATACATGACTCTTTGGCTGCGAAATTGTGGCCTTAGTCATTCATCCCACACACATTTATTGGGCACTTCCATATGGTAGCAACCATGACAAACTCTGGGAAAGTGTCAGTGAATAAGACTGTGGTAATCTCTGAGGTCACAGCTTACAGTCTAGGTCAGCCAAGTAAGTGGACAGACAGAACAGGTAGCTACCGTTTTGTCTACATGATAAATGTGAATGGGAGAATTAAAGCAGGACATTTGTAAATTTGTTTGTTTATTCATTCACTCATTATTATTTATTCATTCACTTATGTGTGTATTTATTTAAGCACTAATGGTGCAAAAGAAGTAAAATATACAGTCCTTGTCCCACGATTTCCAGTGTAGTAAAGGAGAGAAATATACATTCAATGGACTGAGAAAAAAACCCCAAAGGGCAGCATAAGTGCAGTGTCTGGAGACACAGTAGAGAGCGGTGGAATAACAATGACATAATTTCTTACTACTCTCTCTTTCTTAGTCTGTTTAGGCTGCTATAAGAAAATACCAGGGCAGAGCAAGATGGCCAAATAGGAACAGCTCCAGTCTCCAGCTCCCAGAGTGAGTGACACAGAAGACAGGTGATTTCTGCATTTTCAACTGAGGTACCGGGTTCATCTCACTAGGGAGTGCCAGACAATCGGTGCTGGTCAGCTGCTGCAGCCCGACCAGGGAGAGCTGAAGCAGGGTGAGGCATCGCCTCACCTGGGAAGCGCAAGGGGGAAGGGAATCCCTTTTCAAAGCCGGGGGAACTGAGACACACAACACCTGGAAAATCGGGTAACCCCCACCCCAATACTGCCCTTTACCAAGGGTCTTAGCAAACGGCACACTAGGAGATTATATCCCACACCTCACCGGGAGGGTCTCACACCCACAGAGCCTCCCTTATTGCTAGCACACAGTCTGCCATCTAACAGCAAGGCAGCAGCTAGGCTGGGGGAGGGGCACCTGCCATTCCTGAGGCTTAAGTAGGTAAACAAAGCCTCTGGAAAGCTCGAACTGGGTGGAGCCCACAGCAGCTCAAGGAGGCCTGCCTGTCTCTGTAGACTCCACCTCTGGGGACAGGGCACGGCTAAACAAAAAAAAAACAGAGCAGCAGAAACCTCTGCAGATGCAAACGACCCTGTCTGACAGCTTTGAAGAGCGCAGTGGATCTCCCAACACGGAGGTTGAGATCTGAGAACGGACAGACTGCCTGCTCAAGTGGGTCCCTGACCCCTGAGTAGCCTAACTGGGAGACATCCCCCACTAGGGGCAAACACATACCCCACACCTCACATGGCGGGGTACACCCCTGAGACGAAGCTTCCAAAGCAAGAATCAGACAGGTACACTCGCTGTTCAGCAATATTCTATCTTCTGCAGCCTCTGCTGCTGATACCTAGGCAAACAGGGTCTGGAGTGGACCTCAAGCAATCTCCAACAGATCAACAGCTGAGGGTCCTGAGTGTTAGAAGGAAAACTAACAAACAGGAAGGACACCCACACCAAAACCCCATCAGTACATCACCATCATCAAAGACCAAAAGCAGATAAAACCACAAAGATAGGGAAAAAGCAGGGCAGAAAAGCTGAAAATTCAAAAAATAAGAGCGCATCTCCCCCTCCAAAGGAACGCAGCTCATCACCAGCAACAGATCAAAGCTGGACAGAGAATGACTTTGACAAGTTGAGAGAAGAAGACTTCAGTCCATCAAACTTCTCAGAGCTAAAGGAGGAATTACGTACCCAGCGCAAAGAAACTAAAAATCTTGAAAAAAGAATGGAAGAATGGATAACTAGAATAATCAATGCAGAGAAGGCCATAAACGAACTGACAGAGATAAAAACCATGACACGAGAAATACGTGACAAATACACAAGCTTCAGTAACTGACTCGATCAACTGGAATAAAGAGTATCAGCGATTGAGGATCAAATGAATGAAATGAAGCAAGAAGAAAAGTCTAAAGAAAAAAGAGGAAACAGAAATGAACAAAGCCTTCAAGAAGTATGGGATTATGTGAAAAGACCAAATCTACGTCTGATTGGGGTGCCTGAAAGTGAGGGGGAAAATGGAACCAAGTTGGAAAACACTCTTCAGGATATCATCCAGGAGAACTTCCCCAACCTAGTAAGGCAGGCCAACATTCAAATTCAGGAAATACAGAGAACGCCACAAAGATACTCCTCGAGAAGAGCAACTCCAAGACACATGATTGTCAGATTCACCAAAGTTGAAATGAAGGAAAAACTGTTAAGGACAGCCAGAGAAAAAGGTCGGGTTACCCACAAAGGGAAGCTCATCAGACTAATGCAGATTTCTCGGCAGAAACTCTACAAGCCAGAAGACAGTGGGGGCCAATATTCAACACTCTTAAAGAAAAGAATTTTCAACCCAGAATTTCATTTCCAGCCAAACTAACTTTCATAATTGAAGGAGAAATAAAATGCTTTACAGACAAGCAAATGCTTAGAGATTTTGTCACCACTAGGCCTGCCTTACAAGAGACCCTCAAGGAAGTACTAAACATGGAAAGGAACAACCGGTACCAGCCATTGCAAAAACATGCCAAAATGTAAAGACCATCAATGCTAGGAAGAAACTGCATCAACTAACGAGCAAAATAACCAGTTAATATCATAATAACAGGATCAAGTTCACACATAACAATATTAACCTTAAATGTAAATGGACTAAATGCTCCAATTAAAAGACACAGACTGGCAAATTGGATAAAGAGTCAAGACCTATCAGTTTGTTGTCTTCAGAAGACCCATCTCACACGCAGAGACACACATAGGCTCAAAATAAAGGGATGGAGGACGATCTACCAAGCAAATGGAGAACAAAAAAAAGGAGGGGTTGCAATCCTAGTCTCTGATAAAACAGACTTTAAACCATCAAAGATCAAAAGAGACAAAGAAGGCCATTACATACTGGTAAAGGGATCATTTCAACAGGAAGAGCAAACTACCCTAAATATATATGCACCCAATACAGGAGCACCCAGATTCATAAAGCAAGTCCTCAGAGACTTACTAAGAGACTTAGATTCCCATACAATAATAATGGGAGACTTCAACACCCCACTGTCAACATTAGACAGATCAACGAGACAGAAAGTTAACAAGGATATCCAGGAATTGAACTCAACTCTGCACCAAGCGGACCTAATAGACATCTACAGAACTCTCCACTCCAAATCAACAGAATATACATTCTTCTCAGCACCACATCACACTTATTACAAAACTGACCACATAGTTGGAAGTAAAGCACTCCTCAGCAAATGGAAAAGAACAGAAATTGTAACAAACTGTCTCTCAGACCACAGTGCAATCAAACTAGAACTCAGGACTAAGACACTCAATCAAAACTGCTCAACTACATGGAAACTGAACAACCTGCTCCTAAATGACTACTGGGTACATAACGAAATGAAGGCAGAAATAAAGATGTTCTTTGAAACCAATGAGAACAAAGATACAACATACCAGAATCTCTGGGACACATTTAAAGCAGTGTGTAGAGGGAAATTTATAGCACTAAATGCCCACAAGAGAAAGCTGGAAAGATCTAAAATTGACAATCTAAAATCACAAGTAAAAGAACTAGAGAAGCAAGAGCAAACACATTCAAAAGCTAGCAGAAGGCAAGAAATAACTAAGATCAGAGCAGAACTGAAGGAGATAGAGACACAAAATCCCTCCAAAAAATCAATGAATCCAGGAGTTGGTTTTTTGAAAAGATCAATAAAATTGATAGACTGCTAGCAAGACTAATAAAGAAGAAAAGAGAGAGGAATCAAATAGATGCAATAAAAAATGATAAAGGGGATGTCAGCACCGACCCCAGGGAAATACAAACTACCATCAGAGAATACTATAAACACCTCTACGCAAATAAACTAGAAAATCTAGAAGAAATGGATAATTTCCTGGACACTTACACTCTCCCAAGACTAAACCAGGAAGAAGTTGAATCCCTGAATAGACCAATAGCAGGCTCTGAAATTGAAGCAATAATTAATAGCCTACCAACCAAAAAAAGTCCAGGACCAGATGGATTCACAGCTGAATTCTACCAGAGGTACAAGGAGAAGCTGGTACCATTCCTTCTGAATTATTCCAATCAATAGAAAAAGAGGGAATCCTCCCTAACTCATTTTATGAGGCCAACATCATCCTGATACCAAAGCCTGGCAGAGACACAACAAAAAAAGAGAATTTTAGACCAATATCCCTGATGAACATCGATGCAAAAATCCTCAATAAAATATTGGCAAACCAAATCCAGCAGCACATCAAAAAGCTTATCCACCATGATCAAGTGGGCTTCATCCCTGGGATGCAAGGCTGGTTCAACATCCACAAATCAATAAACATAATCCAGCATATAAACAGAACCAAAGACAAAAACCACATGATTATGTCAATAGATGCAGAAAAGGCCTTTGACAAAATTCAACAGCCCTTCATGCTAAAAACTCTCAATAAATTCGGTATTGATGGAACGTATCTCAAAATAATAAGATGTATTCATGACAAACCCACAGCCAATATTATATTGAATGGGGAAAAACTGGAAGCATTCCCTTTGAAAACTGGCACAAGACAGGGATGCCCTCTCTCACCACTCCTATTCAACATAGTGGTGGAAGTTCTGGCTAGGGCAATCAGGCAAGAGAAAGAAATAAAGGGTATTCTGTTAGGAAAAGAAGAAGTCAAATTGTCCCTGTTAGCAGATGACATGATTGTATATTTAGAAAACCCCATCATATCAGCCCAAAATCTCCTTAAGCTGATAAGCAACTTCAGCAAAGTCTCAGGATACAAAATTAATGTGCAAAAATCACAAGCATTCTTATACACCAGTAACAGACAAACACAGAGCCAAATCAGGAATGAACTTCCATTCACAATTGCTTCAAAGACAATAAAATACCTAGGAATCCAACTTACAAGGGATGTAAAGGACCTCTTCAAGGAGAGCTACAAACCACTGCTCAGTGAAATAAAAGAGGACACAAACAAATGGAAGAATATTCCATGCTCATGGATAGGAAGAATCAATATTGTGAAAATGGCCATACTGCCCAAAGTAATTTATAGATTCACTGCCATCCCCATCTAGCTACCAAAGAGTTTCTTCACAGAATTGGAAAAAATTGCTTTAAAGTTCATACGGAACCAAAAAAGAGCCCGCATCTCCAAGACAATCCTAAGTCAAAAGAACAAAGCTGGAGGCATCATGCTACCTGACTTCAAACTACACTAAAAGGCTACAGTAACCAAAACAGCATGGTACTGGTACCAAAACAGAGATATAGACCAATGGAACAGAACAGAGTCCTCAGAAATAATACCACACATCTACAACCATCTGATCCTTGACAAAACTGACAAAAACAAGAAATGGGGGAAAGATTCCCTATTTAACAAATGGTGCTGGGAAAATTGGCTAGCCATAAGTAGAAAGCTGAAACTGGATCCTTTCCTTACTCCTTATATGAAAATTAATTCAAGATGGATTAGAGACTTAAATGTTAGACCTAATACCATAAAAACCCTAGAAGAAAACCTAGGTAGTATCATTCAGGACATAGGCATGGGCAAGGACTTCATGTCTAAAGCACCAAAAGCAACGGCAACAAAAGCCAAAATTGACAAATGGGATCTAATTAAACTAAAGAGCTTCTGCACAGCAAAAGAAATTACCATCACAGTGACCAGGCAACCTACAGAACGGGAGAAAATTTTTGCAATCTACTCATCTGACAAAGGGCTAATATCCAGAACCTACAAAGAACTCAAACAAATTTACAAGAAAAAAAACAAACAACCCCATCAAAAAGTGGGCAAGGGATATGAACAGACATTTCTCAAAAGAAGACATGCATACAGCCAACAGACACATGAAAAAATGCTCATCATCACTGGCCATCAGAGAAATGCAAATCAAAACCACAATGAGATACCATCTCACACCAGTTAGAATGGCAATCATTAAAAAGTCAGGAAACAACAGGTGCTAGAGAGGATGTGGAGAAATAGGAACACTTTTACACTGTTGGTGGGATTGTAAACTAGTTCAACCATTATGGAAAACAGTATGGCGATTCCTCAAGGATCTAAAACTAGAAGTACCATTTGACCCAGCCATCCCATTACTGGGTATATACCCAAAGGATTATAAATCATGCTGCTATAAAGACACGTGCACACGTATGTTCACTGTGGCACTATTCACAATAGCAAAGACTTGGAATCAACCCAAATGTCCATCAGTGACAGACTGGATTAAGAAAATGTGGCATAGATACACCATGGAATACTATGCAGCCATAAAAAAGGATGAGTTTGTGTCCTTTGTAAGGACATGGATGCAGCTGGAAACCATCATTCTCAGCAAACTAGCACAAGAACAGAAAACCAAACACCGCATGTTCTCACTCATAGGTGGGAACTGAACAATGAGATCACTTGGACTCAGGAAGGGGAACATCACACACCGGGGCCTATTATGGGAAGGGAGTTGGGGGAGGGATTGCATTGGGAGTTATACCTGATGTAAATGACAAGTTGATGGGTGCTGACGAGCTGATGGGTGCAGCACACCAACATGGCACAAGTATACATATGTAAAAAACCTGCACGTTATGCACATGTACCCTAGAACTTAAAGTATAATAATAGAAAAAAAAATACCTTAGACTGGGTAATTTATCAAAAATAGAAATTTATGTCTCACAGTTCTGATGGCTGGGAAGTCCAAGATCAAGGCACCAGCAGATTTTGTGTATGGTGAGGGCCTATTCCTCATAGATGATGACTTCTATGTAGGACACAATAGAAGGCAAAAAGCTCCCTCTGGCCTCTTTTATAAGGCCCCTAATTTCACTCATGAGTGCAGAGCCTTCCTGCCCTAATTGCCTCCCAAATGCCCCACCACCCCCAAATGCCCCACCTCTTAATATTATTCCTAGGAAGAGCGAATTTCCACATATGAATTTCAAAGGGATGCATACATTCAGACCACAGAGCTCTCCCTCACTCCAGACGCCACACCTCACTCTTCCTATCTCAGGGCATCTGCATCACCTATATCCTCTACACAAATACTTTTCCCCAACTTCCCCACTTACAGCAAGGCTGTGCTCAAATGCCTTCCCAGTGAGGCCTACCTTGACCACATTGTACAACACTGTACCACACTGGCCTCTAGCATTTCTGATTCATCATACCCTGCTCCTCTTCCCCCTTTTCCCATAGCACTCTCCCCTTTCAATGCACTCGATAATTTACTTACATATTATTTTTAACAAAGGTGCCAAGGTAACTTATTTTAAAAAGAATAGTCTTTTTAACCAATGTTGCTGAAACAACTGGATGGATGGATAGATAGATAGATAGACACATAGATAGATGATAGATAGATAGATAGATAGATAGATAGATAGAAAAATGAACATCAATTCTTACCTTCTTCCATACACATAAATTCAAAACTAATCATAAATATAAACATAATACTATAAATCTTCTAGAAGAAAACACAGGAGAAAAATCTTTACAACCTTGGGATAGATATAGATTTCTAAGACAGAAAGCAAAAAACAGAAGTCATAAAAAATGGTAAATTTGTCTTTATCAAAATTAAAATCTTTTGCTTTCTGAAAAACTGAAAAGGTCAAATATCTGACCAAGAGTGAATCCTGAATATGTAAAAGAACTCCTATAAATCAACAATAAAAGGACAAAAATCTCAATAAAAAACTTGGGCAAAAGAGTTGAACAGACATTTCATAAAAGAACCCCTGCAGAACAAATGAAAAGGTATTTAATATACTCATTTAGGGAAATGCAAATAAAACCACAAAGAAATATCATTTCACACTTACTCAAATGCTTAAAACTATAAAAACTGACAATAGTAAGTGTTGACAATGATGTGCAGCTACTAAAACCCTCATACTCTGCTAGCTGGAGTATAAAATGGTACAACCATTGGAAAACTTGAACAGTTTCTTATAAAGTTAAATTTATGCTTACTGTGTGATCCAGAAATTCCATTCCTATATAGTCCACATCCAAGAGAAATGAAAGCATATGTTCATGAAAAGATGAATTTTCACATAGCTTTATTTGCAATAATCCCAAACTGGAAATGATCCAAATATCCATCAACAGATGAACAAAGAAACTATAGTAGATTCATAACAATGAAATACTATCCAGTAATAAAAAGGAACAAACTTACTATAGACCTATAATAATCAAAATGGTGTGGTACTGGCATGAAAACAGACATATTGACCCATGAAAAAAAAACAGCCTAGAGATAAATTCACACATTTACAGTGAACTCATTTTTGACCAAGGTGTCAAGAACATACATTGGGGAAAAGGCAGTTTATTCAATAAATGGTGCTGGGAAAACTGGATATCTATATGCAAAATAATAAAACTAGAACTTTATCTCTCACCATATACAAAAATCAAATTAAAATGGATTAAAGAATTAAATCTAAGATCTCAACCTATGAAACTACCATAAGAAAATATTGGGGAAACTTTCCAGGACATTGGAACGTGCAGTGATTCCTTGAGTAATACCTCATATCCACAGGCAGCCAAAGCAAAAATGGATAAATGGGATCACATCAAGTTAAAAAGCTTCTGCACAGCAAAGGAAACAATCAATAAAGTGAAGAGACAACTCACAGAATGGGGAAAATATTTGCAAACTACCCATCTGACAACAGATTCATAACCAGAATATATAATGAGCTCAAACAATTCATAGGAAAAAAATCTAATAATCTAATTAATAAATGAACAAAAGACTTGAATAGATGTTTCTCAAAAGAAGACATACAAATGACAAACAGGGATATGAAAATGTGCTCAACATCATTGATGATCAGAGAAATGCAAATCAAAGCCATAATAATATACACTTCATCCCAGTTTAAATAGCTTTTATCTAAAAGTCAGGCAATGATAAATGTTGGTGAGGGTGTGGAGAAAAGGAAACCCTTGTACTCTGTTGGTGGGAACATAAATTAGTACAACCACTATGAAGAACAGTTTGGAGGTGCCTCAAAAACCTAAAAATACAGTTACCATATGATCCAGCAATCCCACTCCTAGGCACATACCCCAAAGAAAGGAAATCTGTGTATCAGAGAGATATCTGCACTTCCATGTTTATTGCAACACTATTCACAATAGCCAAGCAACCCAAGTGTCCCTCAACAGATGAGTGGATAAAGAAAATGCGGATAAATAAAATGAGTGCATAAAGAAACCTACATGCACACAATGGAGTTCTATTCAGCCATTAAAAAGAATGAGATCATGTCATTTGCAACAACATGGATGGAACTGGAGGACATTATGTTAAGTGAAGTAAGCCAGGCACAGAAAGACAAGTTTTGCATGTTCTCACTTATTTGTAGGAGCTAAAAATTAAAATAATTGAACTCATGAAGATAGAGAGTAGAAGGATAGTTACCAGAGACTAGGAAGGATAGTGGGGAATGGGGGGATGGTTAATGGGTACAAAAAAATTAGTTAGAAAGAATTAATAAGACTTAGTACTTGCTAGCACAACAGGTTGATTATAGTCAAAACTAATTTAATTGTACATTTTAAAATAACTAAAAGAGTATAATTGGGTTGTTTGTAACACAAAGGATAAATGCTTGAGGTGACAGATACCCTGTTTATCCATATTATTATGCACTACATGCCTGTACCAAAGTATCTTATATAATCCATAAATATATACACCTACTATGTACCTACAAAAATGAAGAATTTTCTTTTAAAGAACAAACTACTGAACCACACAAGAATATGGATGAACCATGTTGAACCATGACTCAGCAATCCACTCCTAGTTATAGACCAACAGTATATACCCTGGTGTTTAAATGTGCACCAAAATACCATATAGGAATGTTCAGAGCAACATTATCAATAGCCAAAACCCAGAAAGGACCCAAATGAGCTTCAACAACAGAATGAATAAACAGTGGTATAGTCATTTAATAAAAATGTATTAAAAGAAATCTAGAAAACAATCCCATTTACAATAGCCACCAAAAAATAAAATACTTAGGAATACATTTAATCAAGGAGGTAAAAGACTCGCACACTGAAAACTATAAAACATTTATGAAAAAATTGAAGACACAGATCAATGGAAAGATAGCTGTGTTCATGAATTGAAAGAATTAATATTGTTACAATGTTCATCCTACCCAAAGTGATCTACAGATTCAACACAATCTTTATCAAAATTGCAATGTCATTTTTCACAAAAATATTTTTAAAATCCTAAAATTCACATGGAACTACAAAATACTACAAATAGCCAAGGCAATCATGGACAAAAAGAAGAAATCTGGAGGCCTCATACTACCTGATGTCAAATTATATTTTAAAGCTACAGTAATGAAAACAGCATGATACTGGCATAAAAATAGGCACATCAACCAATGGATGGGAATAGAGAGCCCAGAAATGAACGCATGCACATATTGTCAATTGATTTTCAACAAAAATGCCATACACAATGGGAAAGGGATAGTCCCTTCAATAAATGGTATTGGAAAAACTGGATATATCTACATGCAGAAGAATGAAATTGGACCTTTATCTCACACCATATACAAAAATAAACGCAAAATGGATTAAAGATTTAAACATAAGACCTCAAACTAAAACTACTAGAAGAAAACATAGGGGAAACCTACACTTTGACATTGGTCTGGGCAACAATGTTTTGGGATTTGACTGCAATAGCACAGGCAACAAAACTAAAAATAGACAAATAGGATTACATTGAACCAAAAAGCTTCTGCAAAGCAAACAATTAACTCTGACAAGACAACCTACAGATTGGGAGAAGATATTTGCAAGCCATACATCTGTTAAGGGGTGAACATCCAAAACATATAAGGAAGAGTCAATACCAAAAACACCAATAATCCAGTTTAAAAACTGAACAAGAGATCTGAATAGACATTTCTCAAAAGAAGACATACAAATGTCTAGCAGATATATTTAAGAATGCTCAACACCACTAATCATCAAAAAAATGCAAATCAAAACCACAATGCGATATCCCCTCACACCTGTCAGAATGGCTACTATTAAAAAAAAAAAAAAGACAAAAGGTAACAAGTTGGTGAGGATGTGGAAAAACAGGAACCCCTGTACACTGTTGGTAGGAATGTAAATTAGTATACCATTATGGAAAACAGGATGGAGGTTCCTCAAAAAACTAAAAATAGAACTATCATATGATCCAGCAATCCCACTTCTGGGTATTTACCCAAAAGAAAGGAAATCAGCTTGTCAAAGAGATGTACACTCCCATGTTCATTGCAGCAATATGCACAATAGTCAAGCTATGGAATGAGCCTAAGTGTCCATCAACAGATGAAGTGATAAGGAAAAATGTGGTATAGATACACAACAGAACACTATTCAGACTTTAAAAAGAAGGAAATTTTGAACCGGGTATGGTTCAAAATTTATAGGCTTGTGCCTATACTACCAGCGACTAGGGAGGCTAAAGCTGGAGGATTACTTGAGGCCAGGAGTTAGACTAGCCTGGGTGACAGAGCAAGCACTGATCTCTTAATAATAAATAGAAGGAGGAGGAAGAGAAGAAGGAGGAGGAGGAAGAGGAGGAAGAGGAGCAGGAGGAAATAATTCTGGTATTTGCAATAACATGGATGGAATTAAAGAACATTATTCTAGGTGAAATAAGCTAAGCACAGAAAGACACCACGTATTCTCACTTACAGAGGCTGAAGGTGGGCACAATGGGAAAATGATGGTCAAAGGATACAAAGTCTCAGACAGGAAAACTAAGTGTTGGTTTTTTTTTGAGATTTACTGCACAGCATGGTGAATATAGTCAATAATAAAGTATTGTGCATTTCAAAACCACTGAGGGCAAATTTCAAATGTTCGCACCACAAAAAAAAAAAAAAATAAGTATGTGAGGCAATAAATGTTCAAATTGCCTTAATGTGATTATTACATTTTGTATTCATACATCACAGCCACTCTGTATTCCATAAATACATACAGTTATAAATTGCCAATTTACAACACCATTTTTAAAAAATTTTAAATGAAGTGGAAACTGTTAGATGTAAAAATATGAATGAACCTCACAGCACAGGGTTGACAGAAGCCTCTGGATGAATCTATTCATATAAAGTTCACAAACAAGTAAAACTAATATATGGCAATCGAAGTTCAACTAGTGATTCTAACTAGGAAAAGGTACAAGGGAGGATTCTGGGGTGCTGTGGGTGTCTTCCACATTGATCTGGGTAGTGATTCCATTATGGTGGGTTTTTTTAAGTCATAAGCTCTACACTTAAGATGTTTGCACTTTATACTGTGCATGACGTATCGCAACAACAAAAGTAAAATGCAAAAAAATATAGATATTTTTACATTACTGTTTTAGCCCTACATAAAACATTCCAGGGAATATTAGAAGAGCACAGGGGTCCTTATTCTGTAGAGACTTCGGATGTAGTTAAAGAGCTAAAGCTACCATACATACATTAGATAAAAATTAATACAAAGTGTGTTTTAGGATTGCCTTAGTAAATTACCACAAACTCGGTAGCTTAAAATAACAGAGATTTCTTCTTCCACAGCTGTGTAGGCTAGAAGTTCAAAATAAAGGTCTTAACAGGTCTGCACTCCTCTCAAAGGCTCTAGGAGAAGATCCTTCCTTGCCTCCTCCAGGGTGGCTCCTGGCATTCCTGGGCTTGTAGCAGCATCACTCCAATTCCTGCCTCTGTCTTCACATGGGCTTCTTCCCAAGACACATGTCTCTCTGTGTCTTGTCCTCTTATTTCCTCTTCTCATCAGGACACCAGTCATTGGATTTAGGGCTCACCCTTGCCAAATGACCTCATCTAAACTCGTTACATCTGCCAAGACCCTATCTACAAATAAAATCACATTCTAAAGTTCTGGATAGACATGAGTCTTGAGGGGGATGCTACTCAATCTCCTACACAAAGCAATTTTAAATCTAAATAAAGTAGGGCCGGGCACAGTGGCTCACGCCTGTAATCCCAACACTTTGGGAGGCCAAGGCGGGCAGATCACCTGAGGTCAGGAGTTCCAGACCAGCCTGGCCAACATGGTGAAACTCCGTCTCTACTAAAAATACAAAAATTAGCCAGGCATCGTGGCGCATGCCTGTAATCCCAGCTACTCAGGAGGCTGAGGCAAGAGAATCACTTGAACCTGGGTGCCAGAGGTGGCAGTGAGCCGAGATCGTGCCACTGCATTCCTACCTGGCAGCCTAGACAACAGAGCAAGACTCCATCATAGATAAATAAAGAAAGAAATTTAAATTATTGCTGAATTGTTTGACCATAGAAATTCAGAGAAAGATGTGATCATTGCAATCTAAAAAAGTTAGAAACAATGTCATGAGAACGTTAGCCCTTGAATCCTGCTATGGAATCAGCAGATTCAGGTGAGCTGCAGCACAGCGCAGTGCGGCAGTGGAAGGAAAGCAACACAGAGGCGGGTCTGAGTGACAGGGAGTCCTGGCTGAGGAGGGGAAGAAAATAAGATTGAATAAATAGAGTGAGCCAAGTTATGAGAGTCCTTGAAAGCCTGGCAGATGAATTTAGACTTGGTCCAATAGGAAGTAGGAAATGCCTGTAAATTCCTGAGCAGGGAAGTGACATGGTGACAGCAGTGTTTCAGGAAGATTATGTTGGTGACAGTCCGCTGGATGGATTGGAGGCAAAAGGGACTGAAGGCTAATGTATTTTGCCTTTCCTGTGCTGGATGAATATAGGGTAGCAAGAGATATGTAGTTTGATTTTAAAAAAGAAAATGCACCACTGCAAAGACGCTCCTAAATCTTAATAAACTTTCTGATCTCATTCTCAAATGGAAAAGTAGACCAAGTGGCATTATGTTTGAAAAGCTAGTTGCTCCTCAGTTTGAAATTCCTGTTTGGAGAAGAGGCAAGAGCTTACCATGGTTTCAGCATCAGAATCACCTGAGAGTCTGTTAGAAACACAGACCCGCCGGGCGCGGTGGCTCAAGCCTGTAATCCCAGCACTTTGGGAGGCCAAGACGGGTGGATCACGAGGTCAGGAGATCGAGACCATCCTGGCTAACACGGTGAAACCCCGTCTCTACTAAAAAATACAAAAAACTAGCCGGGCGAGGTGGCAGGCGCCTGTAGTCCTAGCTACTCGGGAGGCTGAGGCAGGAGAATAGCGTGAACCCGGGAGGCGGAGCTTGCAGTGAGCTGAGATCCGGCCACTGCACTCCAGCCTGGGCGGCAGAGCGAGACTCTGTTTCAAAAAAAAAATTAAAAAAAAAAAAAAAATAGAAACACAGACCCTCAGGCCCTATCCTAGACCTATGGAATCAGAATCTACATTTTTACCAAGATCCCCAGAAGATTCATGTGCCTTACACTTGATATTATAGTGAGAGGTGCATCGCCATGGTAAATGTCTGTTGAACTTCTGTAGTTTGTGAAAGAATGTGGATATGTAACTGTTGAAACTGTTAACTTGAAAAAACAGTTATGAACCTTGTGCCTCCTGTAATGAGACTGTCACATCAAGACACTCACCAGTCCCAGAGCTGTGGTGCCTGTTCACCCACTTACCCGTCTCATGGGGAACAACTGTTAGATGGATGAAATACAGACATCTGGTTGCCTCGTGAAATGTGTCACTTAGTACATGCAGCTGAAATTGAGACATCTGTCTCCCCACCATTCTATGGACTCTTGCTCTAAAGTGACACTTTTTTGTCATTTGAAATACATCTTCATACTGCAGTGGCTTCACTTCCTTGCTATGCAAGTATGAGAGAGAAGGGCATCAGATTGCTGCAGATAATGAAAAGCAGAAAATTCACCTGTCCAGAGCCATGGCAGGACCACTTGCCTTGGGAACATGGTTCCAACCCAGCTGAGCAACTTTCTCCTCCGGCATTCCACTCCCAACTGCAAGTGTCAGTGGTTACCCCAGCACATCAACAGAGTGAAAAATATTTGGCAACTATGCCCTCCGTGTCACAGGTTGCTAGAAAAAACTGAGTTTGTAAGGCCATACATTGGAGCAACGCTTTGCAAACTTTAACATGCATCCATATTATCTGGGGATCTTGTGAAAACACAGATTCTGAATCAGTAGGTCCAAAGTGAGGGCTGAGATCCTGCATTCCCAACAGGCTTGCAGGTGATACTGATGCTGATGCCCGAGGACCACACTCTAAGTAACAAGGCCAACTGCTTGGCAAGGTTACATCAAGCAAGTAGAGAAAGTGATAGTAAAGTGAAATCATGGTAGAAATATCCCTGCAGATAAGAAGCAATAAAGTCAAAGATAAGAGGTACATGACCAGACTGGAAAAGAAGAATAGAAAAGGTAGTAAAAAGAAAGCTGATTAAAAAAAAAAAAAAAAGAATTAAAGATGAAAACATAAAAAGAGTTTTATAAATATTAGAGCTGGGCTAGTCTAGTAACCTTGAATTTGGTTGACAATACTTCTACCAGAGACATTTGCAGCTAGCTATGCTTGGTGGGGATTTTCAAGTCCCTAGGCCAGCAGGATGATAGGAAAAAAATATTGACTCTGGCAGACAAGATCTTTCTCGCTGATCCTGGACATCTGGTCACTAAATCTTTCAGAAGGGCAGATTAGAGATGGTGAATTGAAAACCCCTCCAGCAGAGGCACCGATAGTGATTTTTAAATGAGTATGGAAGCCAGCCAATCTCTTGCCACAGGATCTGCAAAACTACCTTACATATTCAGTGTTACAGTAGAAATGAAAGAAAAAAAATTACCAGATCGTATTTTTTCAACACCCTGAAGGGGTTACAAGGGCAGTAAAAAGTAAAATGAGGACAATTATTCACCCAAAATGCATCATGACTCAAACAGGTCAAGCAATCTTTAGTAAGGTAACTTCCATATCACATTAGGAAATCTGTGCCATAAGCTTAACATTGAAAACAAGTCCTGCATATCTTGATGATGTTGCTCATGGGATAATGACTTTCCAAGCTGAACATTTCACAGTCAGCCAACTTTATACTTAGTTCATGTGTATACCTTCATCAGGAACCAAGGGCAGGCCTGAACTCCATTCACAATTTGTCTTTCTGTAATAATATTGAAAAATTAAAGAAAAAAGGTTGGGGGAAGACAAGACAACATAAAAATCAAAGAACGGTCAGTCAACCCAGAGAAATCTCCCAATGCCATCATCCCAACACCTAATGCTGTCACTAACAGGGGAAGCAGGTGACGAAATTTAATTAGTAACAGAATACAAGCTGTGGGTAAAACCTATTTTCCAATGGGAATGAGCTCTACTTAAATTGAATGCTGAAATGAAGTTACATACTTTCTTATATATTCTGATTTTGCCTTCTCTGATTCAACTTGAAGGCTGAATACAGGCCTTGGCCTATTTTCTCTGAAGGAGCACAGTACAACATGATCCTGGGTTTGTCTTCCTGATCCTGCTCCTGTGCCACCCAGTGGTGGGGACTCACTGCCTAAGTCCGCTGAGAGGGTGGCCCTGCTCCCCTCCACCTCACTCCTACTCATCACCTCTGACGTTGGACCTTTATGGTGGAGATAAACAAGAAGATGAGCCATAAACTATATCCCCTCTTTCCCTCCTACTTTGTACCCCAGTAGAGGCAGCATGTGAGACAACCAGGGCATTCTGACCACCCAATCTCATGGCACACTCATAACTCAGTCCTTGATTCATATATAAAACTGATCAGTAGGCATGGCCTCAAAATCCAAAAAAATAATAATAATAATATACAGTGGATTCTACCATGGCAAGTAGGGAGCATCAAGAAGTGAAGCTGCGGTAGAAGGGTGTGGAGAGTGAGCACGAGCCCTGTGATCTGGCCTGAGGGTCTCGGTTCTGCTGCTGAGCAGCTTTGACAAAAGTGCACAGTATACTACTTCTCGGAGCTTCTGTTTTCTCATCTGAGAATAGAGATAATAATGCGGATATCGCAAGCATTTGAGGATCAGGTGACTGCATTTAAAAGCGGCTGATGCTTGGCCACTTGCCGTACGACGTTTTTAAAAGGAGTCTGGTGCAGGAAACAAAACTGGGCAGGTGTTTACAATTGACTCGACAAGTGTTCACTTGCCATTTCTGTTTAAAAAGTCATCTTCGTCTTGAGATTTTCTCCTTTAACAGACAAAAATGTCCATAACTTTTCTCTGATGTTCTACATGCCTTTGAGACTATTCTTAATTATTTAGGCCCTTATAGCTAAGGCCATTATATTTTTTCTTAGATCTTTTAACATTTTCTGTTTGAGAATTTATCAACCTTAGGATTTCTATGAACATGTTTGATGGAGTAAATTAACGATCCTTGTCAGAGGTTAGATGTCCTCTTATCTAGTATATGAATTAAACTCTACTTGTAAAATGATGAGATTTTCTTTCTTATTATTACTCAAAAACAGAACAATTCTTCCTTCTTTCCCTGCCATACCCTCACAGACGGTGAATCCCAGTTCCCCCACCTCCTCCCAAGCACCAAGACAGCTCTGAACAGATTGTGAAGCCTGCTTTGGGGAAGGAAACCAGCAAGTCCCAGCCTCGTGGCTTAAGCAGGGATTCAGGCACTCGTGCAGGAGGCCATGATTGCCAGCAAAGCACCAGGCACACTGCTGGTGGCTCTGCGACAGAAGCGACACAGCACGCCTCCAGCGTCCAACACGTGGCATTCCCTCAGGCCGGCCTGCTTGCCCCCACACCCCTCATCCTCCGTCCCCATCTGGTCGCTCTTCACAACAGCTCTGCTGACTTCATGCTCAATGTCTTGGGCCTTCCTGCTGTGGGCCATGGGACCTTATTTAGAGCCATTTCTTCCCACCAAGGAGTTAATCATATGTGTTTTCAACAATACAACCATCTGGGCATCTGACACCAGTCACCAAGTAATTAGTGGGAAATGTTGCAACATAGCCAGGGATATTTAATAAATATTTCTTGAATGAATTAAGGAGGCTCAGCAACTCCACATTTGCTCACACCAGAAGAGTATAATGGAGAAGCTTCTTGTACTTCTCTGGGCCTCTCCTAAGTACCTTTAGAGGGCTCCGTTCCTCTGACCACACTAGAAAAGTTCTATATAGTAACCCTAGTGTCCTGTCCTTGGGGGACTAATCTCAATCTCCCCACTCCTCCTCAGAAATCTCATCCCTTATCTCTGCTCAAAGTACCATTTGCATTTCAATAATTGCCAATATCTATTTCTAGCTCACAGCACTTGCCCCAGCAGACCTGGAAATCAAACTTTCTAATGGTCATTCCCATCAGATATCCTCAGGCACCTCAAACTTAGCATATCCAACACTGAATTACTTTTTTTTTTTTAGAGTCAGGTTCTCATTCTGTCACCCAGGCTGGAGTGCAGTGGTGCAATCATAGCTCACTTCAGCCTCGAACTCCTAGGCTCAAGTGATCCTCCTGCTTCAGCCTCCCCAGTAGCTGGAGTTACAGGCATGCACCAACACACCCAGCTAATTTCTTTTTATGTTTTAAAGACAGGGTCTCACTGTGTTGCCCAGGCTGGTGAATTCATTATTTGATCCCTGATGTGTTCTTCCACCTTAATGTTCTGTCTCAGTTGGTGGCCTCACCATCCACCCTGAAAATCCTGGGAATAGTCCTCAACTTCTCTATCTCCTGCCTCCACTCCCATGCAATCAGTTTCCAAGTTCTGTTGGTTTTACTTGCTAAGTCTTATTTGACTCTGTCCTTTCTCTTCCCTTCCAGTTTCCCCAGTTCTGCCTCTGGTCCTCATCCTCTCTAGTCCGGAGTGTTGCATTAACCCCTAACTAGTCTTCCTGGCTTCTTCCTTCAAGTCCCACAGAGAAGTAAGAGTGAGTTTGTGAGTTACATAAACACAGACCTGATTCTATCAGTCCTTTGTTTGAAAATCATCAAATAGCTCCTCTTCAATTAATTGTAAAGCTCACAGCAGGGGTTTATGGTTATATACAACATAACTTCCTGGTTACACAGAACATAACTCCCTAAACTATCAGTTTTTCTCAAAGACTTGAATGGGCAAACTTCATTTTTATTAAAAAACAAACAAACAAACAAACAAAAACCACCATTGTATAACAGAATACAATGCAGAATTTGCACTAAGTTTAATTATAACATTTGGAAACTGAAAGTCCAATGCCTTAATGGCCTATACCTATGACAGCATAACCTCAACCCCTCCCTCCTCCCCCTCCTTCCCCCAATAAGTCCTATTCGTTATTTCTTGTCATTCCCAAGGGATGTCTCCCATGTGTTCCATAGCAGCCAGGAGTTTCACACACTTCATTTTCTATGGTAGTCCCAGAGTCTAGAATAAGATTTGGCACACAGTAGGCACTCAATAAATATTTATTGAGTACATAAATGAAGCCACAACCAATCTGCCAGCTGACATCACCATGAGGCTAGATGTGCTTTCTCTTCGGCTCTGTGATATGGTTTGGGTTTCATCCCCTCCAAATGTCATGTTGAATTGTCATCCCCAGTGTGGGAGGTGGGGCCTGGCGGGAAGTGTTTGGGTCATGGGAGGGGATCCCTCATGAACATTTTGGTGCTGTCCTTGCAGTAAAGTGAGTTCTTGCTCTGAGTTCACACTGGTTGTTAAAAAGAGTATGGTACCACCCCCCGCCCCCGCGTCTTGCTCCTTCTCTCACCATGTGAGATGTCTGCTCCCGCTTCACCTTCCATCATGAGTGAAAGCTCCCTGAGGCTTCATGAGAAGCTGAGCAGATGCTGGGCGCCATGCTTCCTGTACAGCCTGCAGAACCATAAGTCAATTAAACTTCTTTTCTTTATAAATTACCCAGCCTCAGGTATTTCTTTATAGCAATGCAAAAACAGACTAACACATGCTGTTTCCCACTTTTCCACCTCTGCAGCCTGCTCAGCCACTCAGAGAAACATCCTAGCTGCCACCCAGCATCGAGGTTACACCATTGTCCATGCCAAAGGACGTGATAGAATAAAGCTGGATTTATGCAGATGCAGAAAAATGGTCACCTAAGCTCTAAAACAGATCTGTTTGTGCCTACAGTCCCAAACACCCTTGGGATCTCACCAGTTCCTGGCTAACTCTCTTTATAGGCAGCTCAGAGTCAATCCACAGGATCCTGTAGACCCCATACCAAATGTCATCTCTCCACAACCTGTTATAAAGTAATGACAGCCACACATAACAATGGCAACAAACATCCTGAAGGAAGCTGTAAACCAAACATGCCTACTATGAGTATAAAACTAAAAAGAAATTCCATGATTTGGGCAAGCACTTCTGCAATTTGGAGAGTTTCTCTGGAAAACTACTCGGCCTCTAGACCTCAAGCTTAAGTGTTCCCTCTTTAAGGAAGCATCTGATCCTTTACATTCCCATCCAAAACTACCCATTCCCTCAAAAACTAGTGCCTACTTCTGCTACCACAGGGTGCAGCCTCGGGTTTGTGGGGCCTGAACCTAGTACAATTTTCAAGACCCTCTTTAAGCAAAAGAATACAAAATTACAAATATAAAATTAGAATGCCAAGATAATATTATTTATAAAGGGAAAAATTAATACAAATTTTCAAAATCTGAAAAATATACTACCTATCCAAAATATAGAAAAAAACACACCATATTTCATTAATTAATGACGTGATTTCTCTAGAATACCTTTCCTACCTGTTTTCCTACTTGTTGGTTGCATACTCTTTATCATCTCTTCAACAATAATTTTGTAATATTACTTTCCATAGAGAGAGGAGAAATAGAATTCGGTCTTTCCTATGCTACAGTTGATCAGAATTTTTTTATTATTGATAGTTGGGCTTTGTAAAACATGCTACTTTATACACAGACAAAATCTCTGTATTGTTACACACACAGAATTTCTGATAAATTCTACTTCACATGATTCTTATCAAAAATACATGGTTGTCATTATGTATGAAAGATCTCCCATTAAAACTGAAGATAAATGAGAATCAAAGCCTTTGCTTACCGTTTTACACATTGAATGATGGGAAGAATTTTCCAAGGATGAACTTCTGGCTCCATACATGTTCAATCTTGTTTTGTCTCCACCCACTTTCTTTTGGAGCTAGGAGTGTGCAATATATTCACGTCAGGTTACAAACTCGCCCTGCACTGTCATGTCCCAATGCCAGGTGAGTTGGCACAATGATCAATGCAAGAATTCCTAGAAGACATTTCTAACCCAAGATGATTAACAATAGCTTCAATATACATGGAAGCAACTGAAGAACACATAAACATATCCCACTAAGTCCAAACAAAATGCATCCTCAACTCAATTCCCCTTACTGAAATCCCAAAAATGCCCACTGCTACTCTTATGTTATTTAACACAAGCAGAAGTGAGATTCATGGGAAGTCAGAGTAGAGAGAAAGTGTGCTCTTACCTGAGTGTGATTAAAACAGCTAACATTTGCATATTTTACAAAAACATATGACCATGTGAACACTTTGCCAGGGCCTTGGAATAGGCCCAGGGAGTGAGAGTTCTGAAGCTTAAGCTTCATTAACTTCACAGAAAAATCCATTTCTAATCACTGCATTTACCAGATTGCATATTAATTAATTAATGATGATAGCTGGGAAATGATGGCTAATGAAAAGGAAGAAGGCAGGCAGATCTCGCAGAAACTGCAGGATTTTGAATGGATAGAGACTATTCATTTCAAGACTGCAATTTCAAGACACATAGTGTTGAGGATGCTGGCGGGGAGCAATAGGATGTGCAGGAGGAGATGCAGAAGCCCCTGGAGGAGATGTTGAAGACCCTGCAGCAGATGGAGGAAGTCATGGGTTTAATTCAGGGCAAGGTGCAGTGAGGATGCTGACTGGGAAGGCACTGAACATGACTCCTGATTGTGTCTCGCAGGCTAAGGAGTTTCTACCAAAGGCTATGAAGTTGGAGCCTGAGCTGGTGGAAGCCTGAAACCAGCTGGGTGAGGAGTACTGGAGAAAAGGGGGTATTGCAGCTGCAAGAATAATGTCTCCCTGCAAAACCTATTGATGGTGCTTCACCAGCTGTGGACTAACACTGGAGATGAACATGTTTATTATGTCATGGACAGCGACCAATAGGCTAAATTGGCTGTGAAGGTGAACGTGCACCATGGTCGCTCCTAGCATATTCTGGAGAATGCATACTTTTCTCTTCACTTCAATATCAGTCAGAATCCTAAGGTGTTCCAGAAAGCCTCTGCCTAGGTCCAAGCAGAGAAGGTTGACAGGACAGCTTCCAGCAATTCTGACCTTCATCAAAACAGAGTGATGTTACAGAAACATGAATGAGTAATGAGAAGATCCTGGGGACTTTCCTTGAACTGCAACACTGGACCCTGCCTGGCCAGAGCCCTGGCAACAAGAGCAACTCCTGGAATCCCTGGAGAGAGGAGCCAGCCTCCTTGATAGCAAGGGAAGGATGAAGAACAAAAAGCTACAGAGCTAAGAAGCTTGCACTCAGCCCATCTAGGCCCTTGTGGTGATGGGTGCTGCCCAGTCAGCCTCTGGACAGAAGATGACCCCAGAGCTCAAGCTACTGAGCATGCTACATTGTGTCTTAGTCCATTCAAGTTGCTATAACAAAATACCTTAGACAGTTTTAGAGACTGGGAAGGCTAGGATCAAGACACCACCAGATTTGATGACTAGTAAGGGCCCTTTCCTCACAGACGTTATCTTCACGCTGCACCCTCAGTTAGTGGAAGAAGCAAACAAGCTCCCTTGGGTCTCTGTTATAAGAGTACTAATCCCATTTATGAGGATTCCACTGTCATCATCTAATCACTTCCCAAGGCTCCACCTCTTAATATTATCACTTCAAGGGTTAGGACTTCAACATATGAATTTGGTGGGGGACACATTCAGACTATAGCATACGTTTTCAGTATATTTACTTATTCAGCATCAATTTAGTGAGTTCCCACTATATACTAGGTGTTGTGTGTCAGGGCCTAGGAATTCCACTAGGAGTTAAATCAGGCATAATCCCCAGTCACATGGAATATAGAGCCACAGGGAGGACACAGACATTGATTAAATTATCACACTAATAGCAGGATGATTACAAACTGAGGTAAGTGCTGAGAAGGAGAGAATCAAGCCCCATGATGAAGGATCTTGGCCTATTAGTTGGTTAAAGATAGCTTCTATACAAAACAAGACACATGAATCTGACGTTTGAAGGATGAAAAAGAAGGAACTAGTTGAAGACGATCACCTTTCAAAAACAGCATCCAAACAGAGGAACAGCCTGTACAAAACTGCTGTGGTAAGAAGGAGCTGGAAATTATCTGTTGCTTTTCCTAATCCACTCTCTACCCTTCTTTACCCTGCCTTGCACCCCAAAAGGTTAACCTCTAGCTATCAACCATATACTTGGCCCTCTGGCTTCTTACTTTTAGTAAATTGTTTAGGGTATTTAGTTTCCTGATTGGCCTTGGGTTGGCTATAGCTGTGATCTTCTTTCTAAGGCACAGTTCCAATTGGGTAAAGTTACTCAAAAAGCTTTATCCTATAGCTACAGCTAGCGGCATCTCAGGGATCTGTAATTATTCCTGCCTCTTGTATCTACATGGACCTAAGTCCTTGGTAACTAAGCTTTCAGATGCTTCATCATCTCCTATTGACTTCCCTTAACCTTTCCCATATCCTTGTAAATAGTCCCTCATAACTCTCCTGGGTTACACTATTTGAATGCACCAGCTAGTTCCTGCTGGAAATGTGATATATGATTATCCCTCAGTATTGTGGAAGATTGGTTCCAGGACTCCTCAAAGATACCAAAATCCAAGGATGCTCAAGTCTCTAATGTAAAATAGTGTGATATTTGCACATAACCTATGCACATCCTCCTATATACTTTAAATCATCTCTAGATTACTTATAATATATAATACAATGTAAATAGTTGTAATACTATATTGTTTAGGAAATAACGACAAGAAAAAAAAGTCTACATATTCAGAACAGATGCTTTTTTTGCCCAAATATTTTCAGTCTGACATTGGCTGAATGCAGTAGCATGGAACCCACAGATACAAAGGGTGTACTGTAATACATGTAAGAAACCAAAAGAAGAAGGTTATGTGAAATGGAAAGTGTGGTACAAGATGTGGCTGCAAATCTCCCTAGGAACCAGACTGTCTAGAGCCTTCTAAGTCATTTTGAGAATGTGGATGTTTATCCTAAGAGCAATGCACTGACATTGAAGAGTTTAAAGCAGAAGAGACATAAGAAGGTTTGCTGTTTTGACCAAAGCTAGACTAGAGTGGGTTGAGAAGTAAGTGGGAAGTGAGAAAATGACAATAGCAAGAATTGTTATCATTCATAAGAAGTTTGGTTTTGAAAGAAGGAAAGCTTTAAGACAGAAATTGGATAAGGAATATATGACCAATTGCGAGTTTTATTAAAAGATAAAGGAGAAAGAGAATGGGAATGTAGGAAGGAATGTAAATTCCAGGTAGGAGAATGCAGTAGGATGTGCATGAAATAAATATAGAGAGGGTTAGAGTTAGAAGGCAGGAAAAGGCACAGACGATGGCACTGGCCATAAATAGACAGAGAAGCCCCTGTTCTGGTGTAAAAGAGAAGAAGATGGATGCAAACAGAAGCCTTTGCATTTGCATAATTGTTGGGTAGCAGGAAATTGATGGTGGCTTTCCGTCGATTCACTTCAACTTTCTTTGTAAGACAGAAGGAAAAGTTATTCATGTCCAGCATCAGAGAAAAAGTTGGGGTGAGGTGGGGAGAGTTCAGAGATAGCAGTGAAGACAGTTTGAAATGTTTGCTGTTAGAAATGGAAGTGCAACTTGGATCAGAAGGTTGTAGTAGGAGTGTCATGCAGCTTTGAGAACACCTCTGAGTTTCAATATTGACATGAATGTTCTCCTTCCCCACTCTATTTTATGCCTGCTAAGCCCATGAGATTTAAGTGGATCTAGCCTGGACTGTGACGCTACACTTAGACATAGGACAAAGAATTGAATTATTGGCCCAGGGATGATATGGTTTGGCTGTATCCCCACCCAAATCTCATCTTGAATTGTAGTTCCCATAATCCCCATGTGTCATGGGAGGGACCCGGTGGGAAGTGATTGAATCATGGGGCCAGTTACCTCCAGGCTGTTCTTGTGATAGTGAGTTCTCACAAAATCTGATGGTTTTATAAGGGGCTCCCCACCACTCCCACTTTAGGTCTCCACTTCTCCTTGTTGCCACCACGTAAAGAAGGACATGTTTGTTTCCCCTTCCACCATGATTGTAAGTTTCCTGAGGCCTCCCCAGCCATGCTGAACTGTGAGCCAATTAACCCTCTTTCCTTTATAAATTATCAAGCCTTAGAAATGTCTTTATTAGCAGCATAAGAACGGACTAATACAAGGGATAAACACATGACCCAAGCTAGGCCATTCCAAGTCAGGCCTGAAATTTTCATTACCATTATCACAAAGGATGTTCTTTCCCTCCCACTGGTATTAAAAGTATAAAGAAGCCAAATGCGGTGGCTCACGCCTGTAATCCCAGCACTTTGGGAGGCTGAGGTGGGTGGATCACTTGAGGTCAGGAGTTCGAGACCAGCCTGGCCAATATGATGAAAACCTGTCTCTACCAAAAATACAAAAAAAAAAAAAAAAAAATAGCAGGGCATGGTGGTAGGCACTTGTTATCCCAGTTACTAGGGAGGCTGAGGCAGGAGAATCACTTGAACCTGGGAGGCGGAGGTTGCAGAGAGCCGAGATCATACCACCGCACTCCAGCCTAGGCAACAGGAATGAAACTCCATCTCAAAAAAAAGTATAAGGATAATGTAAGGTTAGTTAAGGCTGCTCAATGTCATCTTGTCATCAATTTGGAGAGAAACAGAGCCCTGGTGATACTGTTTGAATGTCTAGATCCAGCCATGTCTGAAGCTTGACCACTCCTTTAACTTTCTACTTACATAAGCCAATAAATTTCTATTTTTGCTTAAGCTAGCTTAAGTTGGGTTTCTGTCTAATTTACACATTAAAAATTACATCATAATCATAAATTTATACTCCTACCAATATTTTATCTCGCTTTCTCCAGAAATGCTTCACTGCTTGAATATAGGCATGGACAAATGTAGGTGACTACTGGGGTGTATTTAGGGGAAGGGTTTTGCCAGGAAAGTGAACAACAAGAAAAAGGCAGAAGAGAGTGAGTGTAAGCCTCATGGCCAACTTTCTTTCCTTTAATCTATATGCCAGAGCACATGTGCCTGAGCTTAGGATTACAGTTAGAGAACACATATATTTGAGGTTAACTTCATATTGAGAAAAATTGAATCTGGTCACCCCTCCCACTCTCTCCACCCTCAACTCCCCTACCACTGGCCACAGCAAGGAGATTCCTGGCAATAATACATATCCTGCAGACAAGACTGCTTCTGGAGTGACATGTTACTGATATTAAAGAAAGAAGAATCGAATAGGGAACCAAAAGAAGTGGGAGATAACATTAAAATGTAAAAATAAGTCTAAAAAATTTTTAAAAAGAACTTAGGCTGTTGTGTCTCCAGATACACCAGAGGTAACAGTCAGCAATTGTTGAAATCAAGACAAAGTGTGAAGGTTAGTCTTTCCAACTGCATAATCTTCATATTTTCCTATCAGGAACAGAGCACAGGAAAATGCCATAGGCCCATGAATCATCTACACTTATGCCTGGCAGGAAACTTCTAATAATTTATACATTCCATCTGGTTGCAACTTAAAAGACTAATTACCAGTGGTACCAACTAACACTAATGATTAATGGGTGAGATTCTTAAAAATGAGGCCAACAGGAGCCCCAAACTCAGCATGACTACAAACAGACAAAAAGTTTTACTTTGATATAAATAGATGGCATTTAGAGCTTTCAATCTGGTACAGGTGAAAGTCAGTCAGTCCCCTTGTTGAGTAAATTATTTAAGCTTCGTTCTAAAATCAATAATTTAATTTAAAATGTCACTTGTGTCTTTGCATTATCACCTCTACCTTCTGAATAACTAAGAACATAAAGATGTTTTTGAAAGAAGAAAAGGCCATCTGGCCCACCCTAGTTACCATTTATGGTTAATTATTATTAATATTAATAATTTTACATAAAAGCACACAAACCTTGAGGCTTCTAAGTCCTTCAGTAGACATTATAGATCAGGCAAGTCTTGCTAAGCCACAAAGCTGAAGAAGTAATTAGCTACTAAATCGCACTGAAAAAAGTATTTAATCAAAATAAAAGTTGAGCTTCTGTACAGTACGTAATGACCTTTTCCTGAAAGACTATATATTTCCTCATCCCATTTTCATACCAGATTCAATTCCCATTGCCCTTTGAAGTCAAAGTCACCTTTGTACACAGAAGATACAGGTGAAAACTTAGAAAGAGATGAAGAACAAAGTTCTAGTTTTATCTTAGACAGCTTTATAAAGCATCACGCAACCTTAAAAAACATATATATGGTCACTTTAAAATACAAATAACTTGTCTCAGAAAATGCCTTTTTCAAAATTAGGCTTTCTCTTTATAATGCCTGTTTTACTTTTGAAATATTGTAAATAGAAGATGTTTTATTCCATCATATATTGAAGATCAGAAAATTACTGTGACTTCACTGAAACTATACTGTTAGTAATCACAGTTTATAACATCTTAGTTCATTATTGAAACCACTGCATCAGGTATTCTCAAACTTTTTTGTCCCATACATACTTCTTGTTAATTCACAGTATTCATGCTTTTATAGCTTGTATTCCACTAAAAAAAAAATCAAAAATTCTAGGATTTATCACATTTATTATGTCCTTAATTATTATTAAAACAATATAGAGCACAGAATGAGAGATAGACAATTTCTTTATGCAAAACAATGGAAATAATCTTAGGGGGTAATATTTGGAAAGCTCATAGCACAGTTACATGACATAGAGCATTTAATAAATAGAATAATTGTCACAAATGTAGTTTTATTTTTTCCTCATTTCTTTGGTTCACTTTTCCTTCTTCCCTTTCCCCACGTTGGGCTATTGGTTTTATTCTCACATACTGCACATCTCCCAGCATCCCAGAGAATTATCCCATGATAATTATTATCTGCTTTTCCTCTTTTCTCTTAATAAGTTCCAACATAGTCTTTTTTTTTTTTTTTTAACTGAAATCTTACTAATTACTGTCAAGCCTCTTCTGTTTGCAAATAATCTCCTGAGGTCTTCTGCAACTATATTCTCCAAAGCATTTGCACTGCATCACCACCACAGGACATCCGTCTTTCTGCTGTGCCCCACGCGAAGCCCAGCAGCTTCTCCCCACCTGTCTAATGCACGACGCTTTCTACCTGTCTTCTCAACTTGTTCTTCTCTTAACTCAATAATACACACACTTGAAGTCGGGGGAAGTTCATGGCACATAAGTAGATTTTACATTCTTCCAACAGCAGCACTTCCCCAGCCTATAACCTCTGGTCTGTACTATTTTTGTGCTATTTAAAATAGGAAAGGAAGAGAGGCAGCATCGCTGACTCAACAGGAGGCTGCATCTAAGCCCAGTTCTGATTACAAGTGTCAAGTTCTTTCTGAAATATTTCTGAGGAGTGAGAGAACGAGCAGATTTATAGAGTACATACTTCACTGGTTTTTATTTTGGTGGTACGTGTAGATGAGAAAAGATTAAAAGCCCAAACAAATGTCTAAATCATTGTGCACACTCCTGTAGTACATTTCCCAGCCATCAGCACTATGGACAGCACTCTGCAAGGGAAAATCATCCCCCGCCTTGTTCCTCCCAGGAAATGCAAGGGAAAAAAGTCCCAAAGAATTAGGAGGGAATATCCAAATTGTCAAAATATCATCATTCTCATGAAATATATCATGAGAAAAAAATGATTCAATTTTTAAAATGAATTATCTTTGAAGTTTTAGTACCAAAAACTAATTCAAGGGTTTGGGTGTGGTGCCATTCAAGGCGTGATTTATATTTAAGATTTAAGGGCTAAGGATACTATTTTGCCCAGAAATACAAGGCTAGAGGAAGACTAATACAGTGATTAGAAAACAAGAGAGTTTCGTATCTCGTGGTGCTGAATTCAACTCCCAGCTTGAACACTCTAACCAAGTAAAATCAGACAAGTTAAATAACCTCTCCAGCATCTAAGCATTATGTATGACATTCTCAAGTTTATGTAAGCACTATCTGTATAATGGGGGCACTAGTGCCTTGCTCTTAGATTTAAGTAGAGCAATGTCGGTAGCATGATTTGCAACCATTAAACTAGTTGGTGGCAAATATTATATAAAATTTACTTTTAAAAAAGTTGTCGTCATAAATAAAAAGAAATTGAAATCTACAATTCAAGTTCCTATTTTACTGAGGATAATATTTGGGGCAGAGGAGCCTTCCCTAGCTTTCCAAATGACACTAAACAAGAAGTAACTTTTTTCCCACCTGAAACCTAGTCTTCCTTCTATATCTCAATCAGTCCCACTCACTCCTGGCATCCAACTCCTCACCACTTTCTTTCCTTTCCAACTGATAATGTTCCTGCCTTTGAGACTGGTTTTTATTTCAGTGTTAAAACATCAGAGTCCACTGCTTATGCAGCCAACTTTCATATACCAAAACATTCAATACTCAGTATGCAAAGGAAAGATGTTGATTTCAAAGGCCTTTGGGGGCAGTATAATAATAAGGGTCAGATTACATGTGTGATCAATTTTGGCCTTTTGCATGTCAATTAACGTATTGCACTTGGATGTTTTATTGATGGCAAATCCTATAGAGAGATGTTATTATGCTCATATTTTAATGTCTTAGGGTCAGCATCTCACACACAGATATTCACTGGCATACATTCAAATGCAGAATTGCTAGCTTTATCATTTTAAATGATTTAAGCCAATGAAAGGACACTCCATTTGTTTGCTCAATAGTCAATTGAAATGGAAACGGTTTGCTGAGTGCATCTCCCTTGAAAGTCTCTTCCCCTCTAGTGCCAATTACAGAATATGAAAGGCATACTCCGCACAGCTTGCTCAGGATAATAAATCACTAAATTGGAAGCATCGCTTCCCTTGCTGATTTTGATAAGAAAATTAATAGAATTAGCAGCTTATCTGCTCGACCAGGAGATTCACATTATGAAAAAGAAGAGAAGGGAAGAAAAAAAGAAAAGAAAAAAGAATGAAAAAGAAAAGAAACGGAAATCTGTTTATATGGCCAGGACTGCCTGTATCTCTTCCTGGTGACAGGGAGACAGTTCAGATAGTTTCTTTTGGCGCCCGTATGGTGATAAAGCTCTGTTGGAAACAAAGCAAGAAGCACTATCCATTATTGTCTACTTGTTCTGTTTTCATGCATAATTAAAGCTGGACAAAGCCCACATTGGATCAGACATTAAATAAGGCTGCATTAGGCAAAGTCCAGCAGCAGTCCAACCACTAAGAAACAAAAATTCTAAACAAATCAAAATTGGTGAAATTGAGATTATTTTCCAAAAGAGGATTTACTCTCTTGCATTTTCTTGGAGAAGGGGCTGTTGCAGCGCTTTTTTTTCTTTTTGTCCAGGAGAGGATAATTGTTCGCAATAAAGCTGCTGCTCTTGAAACAGAATGGAAAGACAAGAGTCGTTTGTTAAAGAAGACTCTTAGTAGCCTCCTGCCTGCTCCTTTTTTCTTTAAATATATATGAAGATCTGTAATTATTTCTTTGAAGAACATTTTTCAACAGCTGTAAATGATAATGAACCAATCACTGTGTGCTCTTTTTTCTCTCAGCAGCTGCAGAGCTCCCCATTCAACGCAATTAATTGATATTTGTAAAGTGCTTTGAAACTGAGAAGTGGAGCCTCATAAGTGCTAAATATTGTTCTTACTGCTGCTGCATTAGAAATTAACAAAGCCAGCCCCTCTTCAGATAGGCCTCAGAAGAACAGCAGTAATTCCAAGTGTCTAAAACAATAAGCTACAACTCCAAGGCACCCAAAATAAGATTCAGATTAGCAGACCTTGTTAAGAAACATCAGAGGTTAATCGATAAAGATTACTGAAAATTATATGTCAAGTGTCGAGCAGAATAAAACGTTAACTCTGCTACATGCATTATTTTCACTGTTTCCTCCAAAATGTCAGTTTGTAGCATGCTTTTTCTCAAAATGCACTTCTCAAGCAATGTATGTTAGAGAAAATAGTGCTTGTTTGTACAACATGTCTAAGTTGAGACTTTTATAGATCCTAAGACAGCATAGAGAAAGTTTGGCATTTATATTACTGTCTTTGGGTGAAAAATTCCTCTACCAAACCAAAACACACTATAGATGATCTCAAACATTTCTTATTTTCTGGCAATATATAGATATTGAAAAATGTTTGAGCGCCAGATGTTGGTATGGTTTCCAGCAGACTTCACTGTTTTCATTCAATATTTTCGTTTTTTAAAATCTTAACTGATATACCTTACACCTCTGCTATCTACGTCACTGACAGCATTGGTCATAAGAGGGGTTGGTACATTAACAATATACATTTCAAAGCACAAAGTAAAAGAGAGTCTTTATAGAGATATCTCACAGACATAGCTGCAATTGAAATATTATTTCTTGGGACAATAACTCTAGAGATAAAGTCATAAACCTGCTGGCATCCATTGCTGTTAAGAAGAGCTATGGGTAGCAAAATTCTGCCCCAATGATAGACCAAGTACATGGATACGTTTTCCTTTCCCTGATTCTAAAAAGCAGCAGCTTGTTTGAAAATCCTATGTTGCTAAGCAATTAATTGTTGACCATTCAATACCATTTCTTGCGCGGTGGCTCAAGCCTGTAATCCCAGCACTTTGGGAGGCCGAGACGGGCGGATCACGAGGTCAGGAGATCGAGACCATCCTGGCTAACATGGTGAAACCCCGTCTCTACTAAAAAATACAAAAAACTAGCCGGGCGAGGTGGCGGGCGCCTGTAGTCCCAGCTACTCGGGAGGCTGAGGCAGGAGAATGGCGTAAACCCGGGAGGCGGAGCTTGCAGTGAGCTGAGATCCGGCCACTGCGCTCCAGCCTGGGCGACAGAGCGAGACTCCGTCTCAAAAAAAAAAAAAAAAAAAAAAAAGAAATAGAGATAATTATAGATGGTTAGCACCACCTAGCAATGCTTACACACACATTTTGAAACCAAACAGAGGTATCTGTAAGTCAGACAACAGAACTAGTAAGCATGCATACATAATAACTCTACAGGGGGAAAAATTACAGAACACTATGTGATAGACATATCCAAGGCAATCCACTCATTTTTATGCTACTAAAACAAAAATTGTAACCCATGCAAAGTTTGTTTTTTAAAGGTTGCAGCCAGACTTGATACTTTTAATTATAAGGTGATAATTTTTTCAGAATACATGTCTTCAGTAAATACTTTGAACACTAGAAAATCTCAAGTTATTTTTAAACCTTCCCTATTGTTAATCTAAATGTTTAAGCAGAATTACAAAGTTTTGTAAACTTAAAGCAAGAACCTGTGGGCTCCTTTTTCCTATCTTTCTGGCTGTCCTGAGGTTGTCAAACAAAGTCAAACTTAATTTCTCTCTAACCAGGCAGGACTGGCTAAAAAAGGCCAGTGAATGACCCTGCTGAAATATGTGCAGATTAAGATAAAAAAGAGAAGGAAATAATATTAAGGCTCCTCTCCTACAAAATTAAGAAACCTAATGTAGCTCTCCAGAACAAGAGCTCTGCACCTATTTGCTTTCAGAATATTTATGACCTTTCTTTTAACATATCTTACACTAATCTCTCTCCTACAAAAAGGTGGTTTTATTTAAAATGCTGAACAATCTTGACAGTTCTCTCTTCAACAGAGTGATGGGACAGAAAAGAGATTTAGCTCACCAACTTTTCTTTCAACAGGAAATGGGTTTTAATTTAAAACGATGGAAATCAGATCACATAATCATGCAGCCAAAAAAAAAAAAAGAATTTGAGAGAAAGAATAGGAAAGATTTTGTTGCAAACTTTTAAAAATCACTTTACAATTATAATCTGATTGAATCCTCGCAATTCTGGAAGAGAGGTATCATTGCCCTCATTTTAAAACAAGAAATCTTACTGCTCTGCAGAGTTCACGGAAAAATAATTTAAAAAATAAAAAAAATTGAGAAATCTGAGGTTCATGCAGATTAAGAACTTTGCACAAGAGATGGCACTGAAATTTAAACTTAGAAATGTGTAACTTCAAAGTGCACACACTCCCCCATGCCATATAGTCTCCAAGTCTGCTACAAACCAAACCCTTTTTTTAGTTAGTTGCCATAGCAAATCACCTGCAGAATGAGAGACATCGCTGTACTGTTGTGGTTAAGAGACTGTCCGTGAGTCCACAGCTTACCAATGGTGGCCTTAGTGAAATTCTTATGTTCTCTGTAAACTGAAATAACAATATACCTCAGTTGTCAGTTTTGAGAATTAAATAAAATAATCCACATAAAGCCCTTGACAAAGAACCTAGCATCTAATGAGAGCTCAATAAGTGTGTTCTGTTACTATCATTTATAACTATATTACTGTGGCTAACACAGGGCAGCCTTTCTGTCCCGATTTCCTTAATAAAGAAACAATATTGAATTTATTTTTAACTACTAGAGAAACGGTAAACAGCTGGGTGGCATCACCAGGTGTCTGACTAATCACTTGAAACCTTTCCCAAATAACATCAAACGATTTCAACCTCAAGAACAGTTTTCATCCATATCTGGCTGAGCACACCTTTCAAGGCTTAGCACATTTGTTCTGCACTAATAATAAAATTAGATTATGCCTACTTCATATAAGCAGTAAGAAGCTAATCCCTCATAAAGCACAGTCTAATATGTTATTTTTTTAACCATGAATCAACTAAGCTGCTGACCAAATAGATCTTGCAATGCCTAGTAAGTACTATTTCTTACCTCGTAATTTACTTTCTGACTTTGTTCATTTCACGTAGATGAACTCAAATCACACCTGAAGCTTGCTGAACCTGTGCTCATAAATTTCAGTTGACCTATAATTTGTGATACCAAAAAGTCAATACAAAAGAACTAGATTCTTCCTTCATAAGTTCAAATACTTGCCAGGTTCATTAAAAACAAACAAACAAACACAGATTCTGGAAATGAGACAATGCGTTCAGACCTGGCTCTCGTTTGCATTGCTGTATCTGCAGTGAAAGACACAGGGATAATTTAGTGAGGCAAACACATTGCCTCCGTATCTCTTTAAAATAGAACTAAATAGCAGCAAATATGAATAATCCTGTTAAGTCCTCAAGAAGCTTCAAAGAGTTTAATTCTGCATTGTGCCTCTCAGCCCAGAATCTCTTTAACCACACAAATGATAATGACTATCTTCAATGCTTTTCCACTATCGGCGATGTTGTGTTTTAGTACAGGACTGATTGACTCTGACAGTACTGCTCTTAAACATAGATAAATAGGTTTTCTCCTACAACTTTGAGGGTCACTATGATCGGTTAAACTGTGTCTCTCCCCCTCCACTGCCCCCACAAAAAATTCATGTTGCAGTCCCTTAGAATGTAACTATTTTGGAAACCGTCATATTTGGAAACTTTATAAAGGTAATCAAGTTAAAATGAGGTCATTAAAGTGGGCCCGAATCCTATATGACTGATTTCCTTATAAAAAGGGGAAATTTGAACACACACGGAGGGAAGAGAGTGTGAAGACACACAGGGAAAAGACAGCCATATGACTAGAGGGATGCATCTACCAGTCAAAAAATACCAAGGATTCCCAGCAAACACTAAAAGCTTCAAGAGCCAAGGAAAGATTATCCCTGAGACAGCATGGCCCTGCGGACACCTCGATCTTGGACTTCTGGCATCCAGACAGTGAGTCAACACATACCTGTTGTTTGAAACCATGAAGTCTTTGGGACTTTGTTGTGGCAGCCCTGGGAAACTAACAGAGCCGCCATCACAGCCCATTTCTTCAGTGCCTGTTTCTCCTGGGAAAATTAAACATTCTTTTAGGGGTGGAACACTAATTCCAACCCACATGACAATTTTGATGAAGTTTTAAGGAATCCTGGTGTGTTGCTTTGGAACGAGTTCTCAGGTCAAGTCCAAGATCAGCAGAAAAGTACACCATGACCACTTACTTTAGGTGCAGGAGGAGGCTCATTGTTATAATGCCACACATTTGCTATGACTACATTAAACCATCAGTCATCACTGCCGTAGTATAAATTATTTTCTCAGAGGATTTCCAACATAGACTCTATGAGAGTAGAATTTTGTAGAAATGATTTAAAAATAGATTGAGAGAAACAGACATTGCCCTTGAGAACAGGTCTAGGGAAGAGCCCTGTGTAGCCTGAGATTACTTGAAGACCCTGGAACCCCAGAGATCTAGAAAGCTGTTCAGAAGAAAGGAGAAAGGACAATCTCTTTCACCTACAATCACAGTTTTGTCCAGAGAGCTCTGCTGCTTATCTCTATCAGGATATACGTTTAGTGATTAAAACACCAGAACCATCAGATTCCTATTCAACTATAATGACCCATCCTTATAGAATACAAGACAATGTTTTTGTCACACAGCAGTTCCATATTAATTATTGCATATCATGGATCATGGTAAGTAAAATAGTTGGGGCAAGAAAATAGAAGACCCGTGTTTAAAAGGAAATGATTACATAATAAAGTTGTATTCCAGGTCAAAGGAAGAGGATAGTCAATTACTAGGAGTGAGCCATTCTGCTAACCACCTGGAAAAATGGTAAGTCAGATCCTTACTTTCACACCACAAAGGAAAACAAATCTGGATGAATTGAAAGTCTAAATATTAAAAATAAAAATACGGGCAGTATTTCTGTAATCTCAGTGTGGGAAAGCCTTCCCACGTAAGACTCAGAGGCCTAAAGAAAATGACCGATTCAGCCAATAACAAAATTAAACATTTCTAAGATTTAAAAATACTATTAAAATGTTAAAAGACAAATAGCAAACTGGAAAAAAAATGGTAAACATATTTATATATCCAAGTGAACACTGATTATACAAATTGTTGTAAAACATAATAATGTCTTCTACAGTTTCAAATATAAACAGCATTAATTCATGATAACAAAAGCAGATAAGTTGATAAAACTAAAGTTGAAGTGACCCAAACTTCTTGTATTATCTGAGGAAAGAGTAAGAGCAACAATTAGCATTACACTCTTATAATCTAAGCTTGTATGTTGTAATAGGTAATAAAAGACTAATAAAATAATATGTAGCTTCCAGACTAGAGGGAGAATATGAACCTAAAGAAAGACAAAAAAAGAGAGAAAGGAACAAAAAAAGAGTTAGGGCAAATAGAAAGCACACACTAAAATGTTCAAACTAAAGTGTTTTTCAACCCAAGTACATGCATAATTACAATAAATGTTCATGAATAAGTTCTATAATTAAAGATGAATATTTTCAGATTTGAATTTGTTTAAAAAACAAATTATAAGCACTATATAAGATACATCTAAACTGCAAGAATACAGAAAGAGTGAAAGTAAAGAAGGTGAAATAAATACAATGCAAAAACTAATCCAAAGAAAGCTGATGTTAGATTATTGAAGAAAAAATATAAATAAAAAGGTATACTTTATTCTAAAAGAATCAACCCACAAGAAAGCCAAAACAGTTCCCTATTTGTATGCATGTAACATTACCTCAAAAATTTTAAAGCAAAACTTGACAAAACTACAAGGAGATATACAAATCTACACTCACAGTGATTTTGAAACACCACACGAAATCAAGAAAGATGAAGTAAATGTGAAGACTGTAATTTGCCCAAATGCACATTTATTGAAAACTGCACCCAATAACTGTGAAACAAATAATCCTTTGAAAAACACAAATCATCCACAAAACTTGTCTATATGCTGAGCTGTAAAGCAAGTCTTAAAAAAATTCAAAGCACTGATATCATACTGAGTTTGTTCTCTGATTACAGTGCAATTAAGCTTGAAATCAATTTTTTAAAAAAACAGAAAATTACCTAATATATGGAAATTAAGTAATAAATATCTAAATAACTCATAAGTAAAAGGAAAAAAATCACAATGAAGTTAGATTAGATTTTTAGCTGAATGGTAACAAAAAACACCATTTGCCAAAATTTGTGGGATGCAACTAAAGCTGAGTTCGGAGGGGAATTTATAATCTTAAACACATATTTGGAAAAGTAGAAAACTAAAAATCAAGTAAGCATCCATCTCAGTAAGCCTAAAAGGAGCAAAATAAAACCAAGATAACAGAAGAAAAGAAATCATAAATCTAAAAGCAGAAATTAATGAAGTAGAAAAGAAACATCCAATAGAGAAGATCCACAAAGCAAAAAGTTGGTACTAAAAGAACTAATATAATAAGATTGAGCAAAAACCAATGAGACGTATCAATTTTTTTAAATATATAAATAACAAATATCAGAATAGAAAGGGAGTCATCACTACAAATGCTACATAGGTATAAAAAAGATAACAAAAGAAAATTATGCACTACCTTATGCCAATAAGTTAGAAATTTTATATAAAATGTACGAATCTTAGAAAAACAACTTATTTATTGTAACTGAAACAAGAAGAGACAGAAAGCAAAGCAATTTTATATTTTAAAAACAGAATCTGCATTTTAAACCTTCCCCTTGCTCCCCCAAAAAAGCAAAAATGCCTGACCAAACAGCAAATTCTCCTAAATATTTAGGAAAGAAATAATGCCAATTTTAAACAAACTGCTTCAGAAAATAATAAAAAATAAAGAGAGAACAATTATGTACACATTTTATGTAGCTAGCTTTTCCTTACTATAAAAAACTGACAAGGAAGGACATTATATGAAAAGAAAATGACACGCCAATTTAACACATATGTTAAAAGCTTCAGCAAACTATTAGCTAACAAAATCAGCAACTTTTTATAAAGAAAAGTATACCTCATAGCCCAGTTGAATTTATACCAGGAATATAAGGTTGGTTTACTATTCCAAAATATCAATGTAATTCACCATGTTAATAGAGGAGAAATATCATTTCATTATCTCAGTAGCTGCATTAAAAGCATTTGATTATAGTCAACATCCATTTACAACTTAACACACACAGAGATACATAAACATCTTAGCAAACTCGAAACAGAAGGGAACGCTCCTAATCTTAAACCTACTTATCAAAAACAACAATATCCACCATATCAAATGGTAAAATGTTGAAAGCAATCCCTTTAAGATGCAAATGAGACAAATATACCGATTACAGATATTTTTATTAAACATTGTACAGGAGGTGCTAACCACTGCAGTGGAGCCAAAACAGGAGATAAATGACCTATCTATTGCAAAGAAAGAAAGAAGCTTTTATTTTTCTACAAACAATATGACTGCATATATAGAAAATCTAAAAGAATAATGGGACAAATATAACAACAATAAAAAGACAAAGTATATGAAAAGGGAGCTTGCAAAAAAGTTGACATCAGACAAAGGAGAGTAGTCTCTGAGAAATAAAAAACAAACATGATACATCCTATCATTGCCTGAATTTAGTCTGTAGACGACAGAACAGGGAGGTGAAAGCCAGGCAGAGCCCAGAGGACTGCTCTAGCTGAGGAAATGGAGCTTAGAACCCAGGCAGAGCAGGACAAACAGGGTTTGCAGGGTCAGGAAAGAAAGAGTTGAACAAAGATAATCCCAGAGATCTGCAGAGGTCCTTTTCTACATAGTATTCAGCAAAGTAGCAATCAGCACACATGTGAAAGGACACTACCCAAGGCCAAGGAAAGAACCATCCAAAAGGCTTAGAGAAAACAGTATTCAGTATTCACACACAGGCCAGAATAGTGCCTATGCCCATGAGTTAAACTGAAAACCTCTTAGTAGACATAGCATTGGGTAGAGAACTCAAAAGGATTTTGCCTCAATAGTGGAAAATAACTTGTCCTATACTAAATGCCGATCTGTCCCTGCCTAAAAAACGCTCAAAGTTTGAAAGGATCAACTGTTTCCAGTAACTTAATTGCATCCCAGAACAAAGCTCAATAATACTTATAAGGGCTGGACGCAGTGTCTCACACCTGTAATCCCAGCACTTTGGGAGGCCAAGGCGGGTGGATCACCTGAGGTCAGAAGTTGGAGACCAGCCTAGCCAACATGGTGAAACCCTGTCTCTACTAACAATACAAAAATTAGCCAGGTGTGGTGGTGGGCACCTTTAATCCCAGCCACTCGGGAGGCTGAGGCAGGAGAATCGTTTGAACCTGGAAGGCAGAGGTTGCAGTGAGCCCAGATCATGCCATTGCACTCCAGCCTGGGCAACAGAGCAAGATTCTGTCTCAAATAATAATAATAATATTTATAAGAATACAAAAATATGTGGCACCCAACAAGGTAAAAGTCACAATATCTGTGACTATCAGATTACCAAGTACGGAAAGAAACAAGAAAATATAACCTGAAATGAGGAGAAAGTTCTATCAAAATCAACTCAGAGGTGACACAAAGATTAGAATTAGGACATTAAAAGTTATTATAACTCTTCCAAATGTAGAAAAAATTAAATACAGACATTGAACATATTTTTAAAACATGAATTGAATTTTAGAGATTAAAAACTACATGTCTCAGAGGAAAATACACTGCATGGAATCAACAGCAGATTAGATAAGGTAAAAAATATAATTAATTTGAATGCATCATAATAGAAATGTTCCAAAATGAAGGACTCAGAGGAAGGAGGGAAGGAAGGAAGGAAGGAGGGAAGAAAGGAAGGAAGGAAGGAGGGAAGAAAGGAAGAAGGGAAGGGAAGGAGGAGGGAGGGAGGGAGGAAGGGTCGAAGGATCTATGTGCTATAGGGCAACTCTAAGCAACCTAAAAACCATGTAATTGAAATTCCAGAAAAAAATGAGAGAGAAGATTGGGAGAGAAAAAATTATTTAAAGAAATAATGATTGAATGCTAAATTTGATGAAAATTACAAGCCCACAGATCCAAGAAACCCAAAGAAACATGAGTGCAAATTAACATGAGGAAAACTATGCCAAAGCACATTACAATCAAATGCTTAAAACCAGTAATGAAGAGAACATTTTTACAGCAGTCAGAGGCCAGGCACGGTGGCTCACACCTGTAATCCCCGCACTTTGGGAGGCCGAGGCTGGCAGATCAGGAGGTCAGGAGTTCGAGACCAGCCTGGCCAACATGGTGAAATCCCATCTCTACTGAAAAACACAAAAAACTAGCCGGGCGAGGTGGCGAGCGCCTGTAGTCCCAGCTACTCGGGAAGCTGAGGCAGGAGAATGGCGTGAACCCAGGAGGCGGAGCTTGCAGTGAGCTGAGATCCGGCCACTGCACTCCAGCCTGGGCAAGAAAGCCAGACTCCGGCTCAAAAAAAAAAAAAAAAATACAGAAATTATGGCCTGGCGCTGTGGCTCACGCCTGTAATCCCAACACTTTGGGAGGCCGGGGCAGGCGGATCACGAGATCAGGAGATGGAGACCATCCTGGCTAACACGGTGAAACCCCATCGCTACTAAAAATACAAAAAATTAGCCAGGCACGGTGGCACGCACCTGTAGTCTCAGCTACTCGGGAGGCTGAGGCAGGAGAATGGTGGGAACCCGGGAGGCGGAGCTCGCAGTGAGCCGAGATCCTGCCACTGCACTACAGCCTGGGCAACAGTGCCAGACTCCCGTCTCAAAAAAAAAAAAAAAGTAGCTGGGCGTGGTGGCAGGATCCTGTAATCCCAGCTACTGGGGAGGTTGAGGCAGGAGAATCGCTTGAACCTGGGAGGCGGAGGTTGCAGTGAGCCGAGATGGCGCCATGGCACTCCAGCCTGGGGGACAAGAGTGAGGCTTCCTCTCCAAAAGAAAAAAATAATAAAATAAAGCAGTCAGATTTTTTAAAAGTTATTTTACATACGAACCTAAGACTGACCGCGGATTTCTCTTTGGAAAGAATGTGAGCAAGGAAAGAAGACAGTGGATCAATATTTTAAAAAGTACTAAAAGAAAAAATTATTAACCTAGAATTCTATATCGAATGAAGACAGCCTTCACAAGTTAAAGTAAAATAGCTGAGTAGATTTATCACGAGCAGATACACATTACAAGAAATGTTCATGGATTTGCTTCTGGCAGAAGGTAAATAATACCAGATGCAAATATGGATCTACACAAAAGAACAACACTGAGTTACCTATATTAGTAAATATAATATTTTATTTTTTTTATATCTCTTTAAAAGATAATTAGTGACCCTAATAGGTATGGGGTTCCTTTTTGGGGTGATGAAAATGTTCTAGAGTTAGACAGTGGTGATGATTGCACAACCTAACGAACATACTAAAAACCACTGAAATATACATTTTAAAATGATGCATTTTATGGTATGTACATTATATCTTGATAATAAATAATAAATATTTTTAAATAATTGACTGATTAAACAAAACTAGTAACTATGTATAATGCGGTTTATAACATAGGTAAAAGAAAAATACATGGCAATAATAGATGTTAATTCTCCCCAAATTGACTTACAAAGTAATTGCATTCCTATTCAAAATTGCAGCAGGATATTTTTGTGTAAATTGATAAGCCTATCCTAAATTTCATATAGAAATGCAAATGACCTGAAGAGCCAAAACAGCTTTGAAAAGGAAGAGCAAATGTGGAGGACCCACAAGAATATAAAAATCTTAAAGATCAAAAATACCCACTGTTGTCAAGGGTACAGAGTAAGAGAAATTCTCTTATGGTGTTGTCAGGAGTCTAAATTGCATACCCTATGAGCCAGCAATTCCACTCCTAGCTATATACAGGAATACAGGCACATGTGAACAAGGAGACATCTACTAAAGTGTTCCTATCATAGCAGCACATATCACAATAACCAAAAACTGGAAACAATCCAAATGTTTATCAGTAGTAGAACAGATCAACTGTGGTCAACTTTTATACAATGGAATTCTAAGCAAAGAAGAGAAATGACATGGCTAAATCATGTAAGCACGATGTTGATCAAAAGGAATCTCTGATATACCTTATGCATAATTCTGTAAAGTTCAAAAATAAACAAAAGTCATCCATGGTGTTACTTAGATGGAAAAGTACAACAAAGTAATCACCACCAAAAATAAGAAGATACTGGTTATCTTTAGTGGAGGAGTGAGCTTTCATTAGGAATGGGCACCCAGGAGAACTTCCAAGATACTGATAACGTTCATTTTCTTGATTTAGACCATGGTTACATAGCACTTATTTTATGACAATTCATTATGTTTCTACATGTATGTTTTAAGCATATTTTCTTAAGTGATACCTATTTTGAAACTGAAATGCCTGGGGAAAAAATCCATTCATTTTCATTATAGTAGAATTTGGATTGTGGCTACATGTTGAATCTGCTATCTTTAATCTAAATAGACTACAAAATATTTTTAAATACGAAATAAATAAAAAATTTAAAATATATAACATACTTCTAAAGCATGGGGAAATAAAAGATTCTGAAACTTCTGGAAGTGCATAGGAACGGATAAAATGATAAGAGAATGGAAATTTAATCAATAGGAAGAAATAGCTTCTATTCTCAGCTAGCTTAAAATCTTTGGAAGAGTAGTGGTAAAGAATAAACAATCCTTATCCCTCTTTCTTTACTCAATCAAAAGCACTTAAGCTCTTTCCAGGAGTATAATGTAAATATGAGTAATGGAACTGATTTTTTATCAAACACACAAGAAAAAATCAGATGAGCTCTATTCCTTTCCAGGTAGTCATCTCAGGAAGTTAAGACACTTTTTGCAATGAAGCTTTTATTAATGCAAACATTTTGGCATGCCTCTTGAAGACCTGCCTTTAGCGCCTATGGCATTCTTTTATAACCTCCAGGGTGGTAAATTCAGCCTCTAAGAATGAACTGAGAAAGTTATTTGGCTCTATGTCTGAAAAATAATACACATAAACCCTCTCGCTCAGGGTGTATTGATTTGATGTAAAAATTAAAGTATGGCTGTAAAGGAATGGGACTAGTATTAAAAGAAATTCCTAAAGTTCCTCCTGAAAAATAGTTTGAACAATAACACCATTACTGAAATAAGATTATCTTGCATCTTAAGTAACTACCTTAGAGATAAGCACAAACTTCGTTCACTTACTCAAAAATTGTTAATTGAAGCCCTTCTGTGTACCAGACATTGTTCCAAACCCACTAAGGGATAAAGCAGGGCAATGGGCAAAAAGCCCTGCCCTCATGTAGATTACTTGAATATATGCTTATTAAAAGTCTGCCTCGTAATCTACTGTTACACTTTCACTTTCTGAAGTGTTCTCCGTGGTCTTTAAGCATTTTTATAGTATGATAGGATTTCTGAAAGTAGATCAGGGTTTATATCTCTCTATGCAACAAGATGCTACATGTATGTAAATGGTACATTTCCAAATGGCTTTCCCAGTGGAAAATCAAGGCTTGCTTATCTTTATTTAACTTCAGAGCTTTTAGTAAAGAAATGTAGTTGATACCTCAAAAATACATGTTTGTTTTTTGTTTGCTTGACAAGATTAAAATTCACTGGTGCATTCATAAAAACTAGAATATGATCATTTTGACTGAGCCTTGTACAGAGAATTCGGTCAAGTAGATTCTCTAATTACCTAACAATGACAGCATTTTCCAAGGTGCCCAAGGAAGAGAGCATCCCACTAGTCCAGTAGTTCGTAACTCAGCAGCCTAAACCTCAAAACACCTACTGGGGGCCGGGCACGGTGGCTCAAGCCTGTAATCCCAGCATTTTGGGAGGCCGAGGCGGACGGATCACTTGAGACCCGGAGTTCAAGACCAGCCTGGCCAACATGGTGAAACCCCGTCTCCACCAAAAATACAAAAATTTGCCTGGCATGGTGCTGCAGACCTGCAGTCCCAGCTACTGGAAAGCTGAGGCAGGAGAATCACTTGAACTCGGGAGGCAGAGGTTGCAGTGGATGCGAGATCGTGCCACTGCACTCCAGCCTGGTGACAGAGCGACACTCCGTCTCCAAAAAAAAAAAAAAAAAAGAGCTAATGAAACAGGATGTCAGCATCTGGAAATTAGTTGCTACACACTCAGCTACTAATCAAACCTGAAAAATAAAAGCTAGCATACTAACCAAACTCTCAGAATCAAGGAGTCAGAATTTTGTGATCGCCCCTATCACCATCATCCAACAGCTTCTGACACCACCGCCATTACCTCTAATCCCACCTCATCACAAACCTTGGCTTTTTTTTTTTTTTTTTTTTTAAACACAAAGTCTCACTCTGTCACCCAGGCTGGAGTACATTAGTGTGATCTTGGCTCACTGCAGCCTCCACCCCCAGGGCTCAGCTGATTCTCCCACCTTGGCCTCCCGGGCAGCTGGAACCACAGGTGTGAGCCAGCCCACACGGCTAATTTATTTTATTTTATTTTTGTATTATAGCAAAGGAGTCTTGCTATGTTGCCAAGGCCGAACTCCTAGGCTCAAGCGATCCTTCCGCCTTGGCCTCCCAAGATGTTGCGATTACAGGCGTAAGCCACGGCGTCCGGCCTTTGATTCTATTTTAAAGGCGAATGGAAAGGCTTTACTCAACGTTCAAACGCCGCTGTCCAACTTCTGTGCAAGGAGGCGCAGAGTTTTGTTCACTGACACAAATAGGAATGGGTGCGAACACAATCCGCAAAGAAGAGGAAACCAGCAGCAGCACGGCGCTGGGCAGGCTGCAGAGCCGGGCGTTTCCGCCTCTTCCCCGCGGTTGCCGTTGCGCACCGCGGTGCAGGCTGGGGGCGCTGGCCAGGCGCCAATGCTGGCGAGGCCCCCACCCACCCAGCAGCCTGCCTCTTGCTGGCGCCGGGCCGGCCACGCTGTCGCCTCCCCGCCACGGAGTTCTGCTTCCTGTTTTCCAAGCCTAAGTGCTTTTTAATTAGCCTTCATCACTTCCCCAATTTAACTACAGCGATTACAGGCTCCTTGCCGACAGCACGCCCACCTGGCATCCCTGCGCTACACCTTTGCGCACACCCGGCCCAGCCGGCCCAGTCCCTCAAGTATCGGTAGACGGAAAATGTTCCTGAACGCCCCCGCGACTGCGTGGAGTCTGTGCATCTGTCCCCGGCCTGGTTCCTTTGTGCTTTAGGATGGCAGGTTCTCACAGGCAGAAGCAGCTTATTGTTATTTGTCTGGCAAGATTTGATTTTTTGCCAGGTGTCCTGGATATTTCCAGCGCTGTTTATAAAGAGGGAGGGAGAGATTGGAGGTGGATACCTGTATGAAATTGATTTTTAAATTCACATGCAGGTGTTTGGGAAGGGAATGCTTTCTGCACTTCTTTCATTTATTATTTAATAATTATTTTATCTGTTTGTTTTTGTTCTTTTTAATTACAAATCTGTAATTTAAGAACTTAAACAATGCTTTTTTAATTTATGATTTTTGGTTTTTTCCTGAAGGAAGAGAATCAAAGCGTGGGCAGTTTTCATAGAGACCCATCATAATCCCGGAGGCTTTCCACCTAGGAATGTTTCTCCTGGCCTCCTCACCTTGCTTCCTCCCATCTGCTCCATGGGGCCATCCACCCACCCTCTAACATCCAACAGAGCCCCAGAAATGCAACAGATGAGCCCTGAAGAGGGAAGGCCTCTGTTAATTTTTATTGAGCCTTGTCAGTAGAAAAGACACACACACATACACACAACTCACACTGACGAAGAAGTCCTTAACATTCCCTTCAGCTCTACTTTAGACAGATTTCCTCCTGAGTATAGGCCCCTGACCTCCCTTTGCTTGGAGCATTTACTTTAGAAAATTTGCAATTATAAATTCTTTCTCTGCCCCTTAGAGATGTAAATCTTCTCCCTGCCTCCTGCCAGTTTCACAACCCAGGAATGCCTTTCTCAAGGACCTGGGAGTCATCCTTCTGAAAGGTAATCATCAAGAAAGGACAGAGCTCCTCTCAGTCTCTGTGGGAGAATGGGAGCCTAACTTGATGAGCATCAGTTTGCAAACACAATGTGATGGCCTAATCACATTGACAACTACCCCCATCCCCAGTGTCCACCAATACTTTTCTGCCAGCTCACTCCGTGTTTAAAAACTCTCCTACCTTTTGTTTCAGAAAAATTGAGTTCAGTCTCTCTCCCCTATTCGCAAAGACCTGAAACCATAAAGCTCCTAAAAGAGATCATAAGGGGAGAGTCCCTTGACACTGGCTGGAGCAATAATTGTTTTTCTAAATATATAACTCCAAAAGTTCAAAAAAGTTACAAAAGCAAAAATAAATAAATGGTGCTACATCAAATTAGAAAGCTGAACAGCAAAGAAGACAATGGAATGAAATGGCAACCTACAGATTGGGATAAATATTTGCAAACCATATATCTGATAAGGAGTTAATATCTAAAATTTATGAAGAACTCATACAATTCAATAGCACAAAAACAAATAACCCAATTTTTTAAATGGGCAACGGACCTGAAAACATATTTCACCAAAGAAGACATTGAAGTGGCCAACAAGTATATGAAAGGTGCTCAATATAATTAATCATCTGGGAAATGTAAATCAAAGCCCCTATGAGATAGCACTTCACACCTTTTCAGATGGCTATTAGCAAAAAGTCAAGAGATAACAAACATTGGAGAGGGTATCAAAAAGGTGGGGGGACTCTTGTACACTCCTGGTGATAATGTAAATTGATGCAGCCATTGTGGAAAACAGTATGGAGGTTCCTAAAGAAATTAAAAATAGAATTTCCATATGACCCAGCAGGCCAGATGCAGTGACTCACACCTGTAATCACGGCACTTTGGGAGGCTGAGGTGGGCGAATCACTTGAGGTCAGGAGTTCGAGACCTGCCTGGCCAACATGGTCAAATACTGTCTCTGCTAAAAATACAAAAATTAGCCAGGCTTGGTGGGGTGTGCCTGTAGTCCCAGCTACTTGGGAGGCTGAGGCAGGAGAATCACTTGAACCTGGGAGGAGGCGGAGGTTGCAGTGAGCAGAGATCACACCACAGAACTCCAGTTCAGGTGACAGAGCAAGAGTGCATTTTGTTTGTTTGTTGTTTAAGAAAATATAAAGTAAATGGAGATTTTTAGAAACTGCTAACAGGAAAGCTGGTAAAAAATAAAATAAGATTGTCTCTTGTATGAAATTCTCTGGATAAACTGTTAAAGCTTTAGATAAAAAGAATTAGAGGTTGTAGGCCATTAGCGGTGGCTCACGCCTGTAATCCCAGCACTCTGGGAGGCTGAGGAGGGCGGATCACGAGGTCAAGAGATCGAGACCATCCTGGTTAACATGGTGAAACCCTGTCTCTACTAAAAATACAAAAAATTAGCTGGGCGTGGTGGCGGATGCCTGTAGTCCCAGCTACTTGGGAGGCTGAGGCAGGAGAATGGTGTGAAACTGGGAGGCAGAGTTTACAGTGAGCCGAGATCGCGCCACTGCACTCCAGCCTAGGGGACAAGCGAGACTCCATCTCAAAAAAAAAAAAAAAAAGAAAGAAAGAATTAGAGGTTGTCAATCACATGCCCTGCTAGTGAGAAGCGAAATAGTACAAAGATTTCAGGAATGCACTTTGGCAAAGTAGATCAACTGCCCTATACATCTACATATACTTTTGAATCAGAAATTCTACATTTAGAAATTTAGCTGAATACAATTTTACGTGTGTGTGTGCGTACATATAGATAATGTTTAACACAGTGTTGTTTAAAATGATAAAAATTTAGAGACAACTAAAATGTCTTACAATAAGGAATTAGTTAAATGTAAAAGCAAATCATTAAAAATAATTATTTTGATCTACATTATTAACATACAAAAAGAATTCACATACTAATCACAATAAAGATACTTTCACTGGAAAAAAAGCAAGTTTAAAATGTTATGTAAACTCATTGCATTGGAACATGTACATTTCACTCTATTTAATCTTACCTCAAAGAAAGAACAAAAGAATAGATGTTGAACTCTAGTTTATAATATGTATGTTAAAGTATTTATAGCTTAAGTTTCTAATACCTGCAACTTTAAAATGCTTCAAAAGATAAGGTGGTTTGGTGGATGGGCAGAAAGATGGATAGATGGAAAAATGTGTATTAGAACAAATACAACAACATTTTTCATTGTAAAGAAACAGATCTATGTAGTACTAGCCCATTTTGGTTACGTGTGTTTTTAAAATTATATATTGACCCAACTTTTCTCACAAGTCTATAAAAATTGAAGTTATAGAAGTGTAGTGAAGAGAGAGAAGGAAAGACTGATAGACTAGAACAAAATGTTGAGAGGGCTGATCTCTGGGAGTACTTTCCTCTTTTTCACTTTCTTAACGTTTTTTGTACGTTTACCCTACAAGTGTATATTACTTTCATAATTACAGAAATAAAGATATGGCAGAGACAGCCCATTGTCTTCTAATATCCAGTCACCTCTTCTTCCCTGATAAAAGAACCCCAATGTTTTACGTGCGCACATTACCGGCCAGCTAACAGAAGTGTTAAATGGCCTCTTGTTCATTTCAGTGTGGGCATGTGACTAGGTTCTGGCCAAGGTATAAGTGGAAATGTATAATACTTCTAGAAGCGAGCACTCTTTTATAAGAATGGAAGTAACACACGGCTGAATAGGAAAGAAGGAGCCTAGGTCTCTGACATTGTGGAATGGCTTCTCCACTCCTGGACCGCCCACTTCTAAAATTCTTTTACATGGGAGAGAAATGACATGCATCCTGATTCAAGCCATTATTTTCCAGATCTTTATTACTCACAGCTAAATGTGTTCCTAACTTATATAAAAAGATTCATTTTTTAAGTCTTTTTTAAAAAGCGTCTTCTTATAATCTGAATTATAATCTGAATTAATAGTTTCCATGGCTGCAAATATATAATAAAATGAAAATAGAAAAGGGGCGATATTTGAAAATAAGGCTAAAATGTAAAAAAAGATAAAATTTGAAGGTAAGCCCAGGATGAAATAAATGTGTATGTACTGGGTACAAAATGGAAGAGGCTGTGCACAGCTGTAATCTTACTCTTCAAATCAGTGGAGTTTGGGGGGAAAAGAACATTGATTGGTGAGGTAGAAGATGGGACAGGGATATACCAGGACTGATTGAGACTTCTTAGCCACTGAGGTGAGGCTGGGGCACAACAGGCCGGGGTGCATGGGGAAAGGACCCAAGAGGAGTAAAAAGAGAAGAGCAAGAAAGAGAGACAAACACTTCACCACCTTTACAGTTTTGCCCAAGACTCTCTTTTTTACTAAAGCCCATCACAACTTTCATTATAAACAATATCAAAGTATTTACTCAAAATCTCATGATACAATAGAAGATAGACATGAAATACAGAAAATTGCTAAAAATGGAAGAAAAGGGGTACATTGTAAAGAAACTCTTTGCTATGGTTTTGTGTCTGGAATTAGTGGGTTCTTGGTCTCACTGACTTCAAGAATGAAGCCACAGACCCTCACGGTGACTGTTATAGTTCTTAAAGATGGTGTGTCCAGAGTTTGTTTCTTCTTTCTGGTGGGTTCGTGGTCTCACTGGCTTCAGGAGTGAAGCTGCAGACCTTTGTGGTGAGTGTTATGTGGGTTCGTGGTCTCACTGGCTTCAGGAGTGAAGCTGTAGACCTTTGCGGTGAGTGTTACAGCTCATAAAGGCAGCGTGTACCCAAACGCTGAGCATCAGCAAGATTTATCGCAAAGAGGGAAAGAACAAAGCTTCCACAGCCTGGAAAGGCACCACACATTGCTGCTGGCTGGCTCAGGCAGCCTGCTTTTATTCCCTTATCTGGCCCCATCCACATCCTGTTGATTGGTCCACTTTACAGAGAGGTGATTGGTCCATTTTACAGAGAGCTGATTGGTCCATTTTGACAGAGTGCTGCTTGGTGCCTTTACAATCCCTGAGCTAGACACAGAGTGCTAGACAGAAAAGTTCTCCAAGTCCCCACTAGGTTAGCTAGATACAGAGTACCAACTGGTGTATTTACAAACCTTGAGCTAGACACAGAGTGCTGATTGGTGTATTCACAAACCCCGAGCTAGACACAGAGTGCTGACTGGTGCGTTTACAATCCTTGAGCTAAACAAAGAGTGCTAGACAGAAAAGTTCTATAAGTCCCCACTAGGTTAGCCAGATACAGAGTACCAATTGGTGTATTTACAAACCCTGAGCTAGACACAGAGTGCTGACTGGTATGTTTACCATCCCTTAGCTAGACATAAAAGTTCCCCAAGTCCCCACCAGATTAGCTAGATACAGAGTGCTGATTGGTGCACATACAATCCTGCGGCTAGATATAAAAGTTCTCCAAGTCCCCATCCGGCTCAGGAGCCCAGGTGGCTTCACCTAGTGGATCCTCCACAGGGGCTGCAGGCAGAGCTGCCGGCCAGTCCTGAGTCGCACGTGCACTCCTCAGACCTTGGGCGGTTGATGGGACCAGGCACCATGGAGCAGGGGGTGGAGCCCATCGCGGAGGCTGGGGCTGCACCGGAGCCCACGGCGAGGGGGCAGGGCTCAGACATGGCTGGCTGAAGGTGCCGAGCCCTGCCCCATAGAAAGGCAGCTGAGGCCTGGTGAGAACTCTAGCCCAGCGCAGGTGGGCCGGCACTGCTGGGGTACCCAGCGCACCCACCTCAGTTGCTGGTCCAGGTGCTAAGCCCCTCACTGCCCTGGGCCGGCAGTGCTGCTACGTGTGCGGGGTCACCCAGTGCAGCTGCGCCCATGGCCGTGGGAACTAGCACTGGCCTGGGAGCGCCTAGCGCAGCCCTGGTTCCCGCCCGCACCTCTCCCTCCACACCTCCCCACAAGCAGAGGGAGCCAGTTCCGGCCTCGGCCAACCCAGAGAGGGCCTCCCACAGTGCAGTGGCAGGCTGAAGGGCTCCTCAAGCGCAGCCAGAGTGGATACCAAGGCCGAGGAGGTGCTGAGAGTGAGGGCTGCTAGCACATTGTCACTGCTCAGTTTGGCTCTGTCCCCACCCTAATCTTATCTGGAATAAGATTATCCCCACCTGTCAAGAGAGGGACCTGCTGGCAGGTGGTTAGAACATGGTGGCAGTTTCCCCCATGCTGTTCTCATGATGGTGAGGGAGTTCTCACAAGATCTGATAGTTTTAAAAGTGGCAGTTTCCCCTGTGCACACTCTCTCCCTCTCTCTCTCTCTCCTGCTGCCATGTGAGAGGCGCCTTGCTTCCCGCTCGTCTTCCCCCATAATTGTAAGCTTCCTGAGGCCTCCTCAGCTATGCAGAACTGTGAGTCAATGAAGCCTTTTTTCTTTACAAATTACCCAGTCTCAGGGAGTTCTTTATAGTAGAGTGAAAACACTCTTCAAAAAGAAGTCTTATTAATATTTTTTCCTTAGCATTAAAAAAATAAAAATTAAAAGAGGTTTTCATCAGCTAAAAGGATTTTCAGCTTCAGCTTTAAAAAATCTTCTAGTCTGACTTAGGAAATGCCAATAAAAACTACCATTTGAAGGGATGACTAAGTGATTCATTTAATGCTTACACTTAGTCTACAAAATGGCAGACAGATAATTTTGAAGTTCCACAGGGGTTTATTACTTCACTGTGAAGTCACGCAGAGCTCCAAGGGAAGTACGTGGCTGGCAATCAGGCCTAGGAATCAAACAGACCCAGTTTTGCTACTAAATTTTCTTAGGTGCTATCGGTATTAATACTTCCCAGGAATGGAACAAAGAGGATAAAAGCAAGGATCATACTGTTGGAATATCGTACTGCAGACTGCCCCAGGTTCCCCAACTTTTTTCTCCATTCTGACCCAGAAATAGAGTGGGCCTTCACTGTCCTGCAACCCAGCCAGCTGCATTTTCCCCTACAGGCTTGAACCCGGGCGGGAGCCTTGAGGATTCCCAGGCTCTGATAAAGGTGTTTAGGTTGTTGCCCATTACAATAAAGGAAACTAGCCAGGCTCTGAGTCAAATTTCTAAAACTCTTGTGTAAACTCATGTCCTGACCCTCATTGTGCACACGCCTATGTAGAACATCCCTTATCTCACTGTCCTTTCTTTGCAAGCATCGCTGCAGCCCCCTGTCTACCTAAGTTTCCCTAATAAATTGATCTCCCTAAAGTTTAGTGCTTCTTTGGAATCCCAACGAGTTGCATCTGAGGACGATTTGAGGCAATCCCTTGTGGAAATTTCCCTGCTTCTGCTTTTGGAGTGACTCCAGCCACAGTTTCAGCAAGACAAGACACCTAGATCTAGCTGAAGAGACACCAGCCAATGATAGAAACAGGTGAAAAAGAGTAGGATTAGGGCCCAGGAAAGCATGAAATAAAGCCCAACAAAGAAGCCACATGCGGAGTCTTAAGTGGGAAAAGAATATTGGTTGGGGCTGTGAGTGAAACCATGCGGTAAGGGCTTGACTGTATTTAACCTTGACAGACAAGTGGATCTGTAAGGTTAAACAAGTGGTGTTTACAAAGCTGACTGGTGTGTTAATTTGGAAGAGTGGTTTAGAAAAACCTACTCATCACTTGTCTGCTGCCAGTTAGAAATAAAGCATTATAAGTGATGTTACATTTGTATTTAATCTGAATGATATTAGGTTTTGTATCACTTTGGTGCAGAAGTTCTAAACTTTAAAGAATCTGCTGGAAGCCTGGCACAGTGGCTCACACCTGTAGTCCCAGCTACTCAAGAGGCTGAAGCAGGAGGATTGCTTGAGCCCAGGAGTTTGAGACCAGCCTGGGCAACATAGCAAGAACCCATCTCTACAAAAGAGAGAAAGACAGTGTGTGAAAAGGGGAAAAGGACTCCATCATCATGAGTTTAGAAAACATTAAGCAAAATTAAACACTTTACAAAAAGACTTCTCAGAGGCTTTATCATGCTAATATGCGCTGTGATAACCAAGAGGAGAATACAGCATGCAGTGTGTCCCCAGTCCATTAATCATAGGACACATTTTAGCAGGGGGACCGGGAGCAGAGGCACAAATTCCCTTTAGGAGAGGAAAAAGCACAAACTTTCTTCAGGGCTTACTCTGTGTAGAAAATCATCATCATCATCATCATCATTAAATTTTTTAGGAAACATTCTATTTTATAGAACGAAGTGCTGCCTAATTCAACAAAATTTTTAATAATAATTAAATTTTTAGGGAACACTTATTCTATTTTATGGAATGAAGTGTTGCCCAATTCAACAAATGAAAAAAGCATTTTAAATAATAATAATGAAATTTGTTTAAGTACCTGAAGATACTCATGCTTTGCAAACACCTAGGCCATAGGCCCTCTTAGAAGAAAAAGCACATAGTTCGTGTCCTTATCAGAAAACTGAAGCCAAACCTTGTTTGGGGTAAATTCTTGGCCAAAGATCTAGGAATATCCTAAATTTAATAAGAGATTCTATTTATATTCAATGAGTGAACAATAAAGACTTATAAAAGTCAAACATCAGAAACATTTTATCAACAATGTTTGATCCAGCCCATCTCTATTTATATTGTTTTATTTTTTATAGCACGTACCCACTTACATATTATACATTTATTTGTTTGTGGGTTTTTTCCAATTTATAAATTTTAATTTAAAAGTAAACTTCAATGTCAAAAATGCAAACTTAGGGAGGGCAGAAATATCACACACAAGTCTGCCACTTCACACTTAGAGGGTTGCATAGTGACTGGGCAGAGGCGCCCCTCACTTCCCAGATGGTGGGTTGGCCAGGCAGAGGTGCTCCTCACTTCCTGGAGGGTGGGGCAGCCGGGCAGAGGCGTTCCTCACTTCCTGGAGGGGTGTTTATCTGTTTATCGCCTGTTTTCTCACTAGAGTGTTAGCCCAGTGAGGCCAGAGATTTTGTTTGCTCGCCTCTGTATCTGAATGCCTGGAACTGTGCCACTCTGTCACTGACTAGGGCCCTCAGTAAGTACCTGATGGTTAAATACTCAAAATAACCCACACTGGTTTCTCAGTCCTCTGCTAGTGAAGTTTTTCCTTTAAATATCTCATATGTCCAAGCATCTAAAATCCCTACCGTCATTCCCAGTTAGACAGAGTGAAGAAAGGGAGGTCTATCCATGGTCAAGCTCTCTAGATTTGCCAGGGTTATGGGTAAGGTTGGGTCTTTTATTCTTGAGGGGATTGGAAGTGCTGACTTCCAATGACAACAACATCCTTTCATTTGGGGGTGGCAAGAAGTGAGATTATCCCTTTCTTTCATAGAGTCTTTAAAGAGGTCACTGGGCCGGGCACGATGGCTCACACCTGTAATCCCAGCACTTTGGAAGGCCAAAGTGGGCAGATCACTTGAGGTTGGGAGTTTGAGCCAGCCTGGCCAACATGGTGAAACCCTCTCTCTACTAAAAATACAAAAATTAGTTGAGCATGGGAGCACACACCTGTAATCCCAGTTACCTGGGAGGCTGGGCAGGAGAATCGCTTGAATCTGGGAGGTAGAGGTTGCAATAAGCCAAGATTATGCCACTGCACTCCAGCCTGGGTAACAGAGCAAGACTCTGTCTCAAAAATAAAATTTTTTAAATTAAAAAAATAAAGAGATACTTTATTTAAAGAACTCTTTAAAGTTCATAGGGGTGGGCCCTAATCCAAAAGGACTGGTGACTATAAGAAGAAGAGACACCAGATCTCTCCTCTCTCCTCTCCCTTCTCCTCTTCTCCCCTCTCCTGCCTTCCACCTCCTCTTTCTCATCCTCTCTCTCTCTCTTTCTCTCTCTCTCTTTCTCTCTCTCTCTCTCTTTCTCCTCGAGTATAGAAAAAAGGCCACATGAAGACAAAATGAGAAGGGGTTGTCTACAAGCCAGGAAGAGAGACCAAAATTGAATTTCCCAACACTTTGAGTAGTGACATGGCAAATGGCTGAAAGTTTCAGCTGGTTAGGCAGGACTATTCAAGGAAGTATGTGTCTCAGCACCAGCTGGAACTATCCCAAGCTTCTATACAGGGAAACTTCTAATAGATTGATGTTTTGAAAGGGCATGTACCAAAGATAGAATGAAGGGCAAGTGAGTAGCATCGGTAAGATCAGGACAGGAAAGTTAAATAGCACCGTGAGCTAAAGCTTAGGAGAAAATGCTAAGACAACACGAAGGTTAACCATGCTCAATAAATCAATGAAAATGGAAGAAATGAGCCCACTTCTTGAGAAAAGCTGTGTAATAGTAATATATGAATAAAAAAGAAGAGTCCTTAACAGCCCCTGTCTTCACCAAAAAGAAAGACACTCAGATTAGGAAAAGAACAAATATGGTTAAGAGGAAATTGAACAGCTAAGTAAATTACAATACTTCCATCTTTAACATATGAGGCAGCCACTAAAAATTATGTTTCTAAAGACTCTTTAATAACATGGAAAAAGACATGGCATAAAATTAAGTGGGAGGGAAGCAGGATACAAAATTGAATCACAAATAATCTTGATTTATGAAAAAATGAAATCAGAGAGAAAGTACCAGATGGCTATCTACCAACACTGCTGTCTCTCACTAGTAAGATTATGGGTATTTTTTGCCTTGATGTTACATTTGTATGAACTTTCAGACACGGAACACTTGTTACTTTTATAATCAGAAAATAGAAGTAGAAAACTAAAATCAAAAATAGCAGCTCAAGGTACTTGAAGCTATCATAAGGCAGTTTTACACCAGTATTAAATGAAGCCAAGAGTCCAGACCCAGGAGCTGGTGATGAGGAAATCAGTATCAGTAACACCTAAGGACTCGTAAACATTAAGTCAGAGGCCAGAACACTTTCACTTTCAAAATAATGGGAATCTTAAACCCTTGGGCACTATGTCTCAGGAAAACTCTTGATTTGATAGATTTGAGAACCTGGAACACATGATAGAAAGGAGGAGGCTTAACTTTATTCTGCCCATGATTCCCCAAAATGTGAGCTCTGTGTTGCTTGTGATGATGAGCAAAACCTAGTAGATACAAGATGCAGAGGCCCCCATAGCCTCTAGCACTGTGTTCCCTGGGGCCCAACACAGTCTACTTGTAATTGATGGCATCTGGGAGTCAGGGCATAAGTTCTCTGTTTTTCCTGGAGCCCACTTTTCCTCCCAGCTGTCGCCCCTCCCTGTCCTCACTGCACTCTGCATCCGCCCTCTCCTGGTCATTTCCAGTCTTAACAACAGCCTAGTCGGTCCCTGCTCCTTCTGGCAGGTCCTTCCAGGCTCTGCCTGCTATAGCCTTCTTTGTCCATGGGCCACTGACAGCCAACCTTGACAACATCTGAAGATATTTTCCAGCGTGTGCTTCTCATAACTAGCCCTGCAAAACACTCCTTGATAGCCCATGACCAATGGGACTGATGGTTTAAGCCATGAGAAACTCCCTTTGGGAGATTCCTAATGCCCATTAGCATAGTAAAGGTTTTTGAAATGCCTACAACAAAGACACTTGCTTAAATTTGGCCAAATTTAATAAACTTCTAAGACCTTTTTTTGAAAATATCCTGTTAAATACAATAAATTTGTAATGTGAAAGCACACTTCGTTACCCTTGGAGGACACTGCTTATGTAGCTTCCTCCCCAATAACACATTTGGCCTAGAAATAATCTGTAGTTCCTGTGCCTTTGTCTAATATCCTGATGTTGGAATTGGGACACCAAGGCCCCTTCAGAGCAACAAGCTGCAGCTTCTGCATCAAATCACATGAGAAGTGTCTGACCTGCCTAAATGGAAGTGGACTCCACCTCACTGCAACCAACAGACTGGAGTCCTGATCCTCTCACTTTATTCCTTCTGACCCTTTCTTCTGAGCTACGTTCTGCTTCTTATATCTCTCGTGCTATCCACCAAAGACTACTCTGCAATAAAAGCTCAGACAACCAGCAGATATTACCAAAGAGGCAATCAATCAAACAATCCATTATCCAGCCTTGCTCACAACCTATCTTTTCCAGGGTTTCTCTAGAAAGGATAGTTACATCTTGATTGGTTTTTGTGATAAGTAACTCATGGCTCACTCACCACTTCTTTAGGAACACCTCCCTAACCAGATTGGAATCCCAGCTGTAGTCTCTTGCCCCCTCTTTGGCACCATAAACCACTCCATGAAGTACCTGTCACAGTTAGTGCTTTACATGTTTTTGTATGAACACGTAATTAATGTCTGTCTCCCTCACTAATACTCATGCCCAATAAAAACTGTATTCCACATACTACCACATCGAATGTTTTATAAATCTTTCCACTTAATCCTCATAACAAACCAATTAAGCAAGGAGGTGAGGAGTTGCAGTTATTATCCTCATTTTATAAATGAAGAAACTGGGGAATAGTAGTTAAGGAACCTGACAAAGATTAATAGCTAATGAACGGCAGACTGGAATTTGAATCCACGCATTCTGATTCCAGAACACTTATGAGCCTCTGGGCCCTATCATCTGGCCACTAGACACTAAATTCCATGGGGGAATGGACCATATCTGATTCTGCCCACCACTGTATCTCAAGTGCCTAGCACATATAATCTTTCATTATATTTTGGGGAGTTCTGTGTGTGTTTTTTTTTAAGAGATGGGGTCTTGCTCTATCACTCAGGCTGGAGTGCAATGGCATGATCATAGCTCACTGCAACCTCAAACTCCTGGGCTCAAGTAATCCTCCCACCTCAGCCTCCTAAGTAGCTGGGACTATAGGCACAAGTCATTACACCTGTGTATTTTTAAATGAATAAATGAACGAATAGATAAATATAATTTCAAGTATAAAATTCAAACATTTCAGAAATATACAATATAAAAAATAAAAATTATCCATAATCCTACCATCACCTGACCCAGGGAAAACAATTTTCAGCAGTTTTCTAACTGTTCCTTACAAAGCAAAGCTTCACCAGGCAGTGTCATGAAGTACATTCAGTATGTGACTGAGTCCATGAACGCTGGGGACCTCATGAGGATAAGCACCTTACCTCCACTGCCACCACACAAATGCTCATGTGTGGCTTAATGTGAACAGATGATGACATCATACACAATATCTGTGATGAAAAAAGGAACTGTAGGCTCAATAAGAGTACAGTTATGTAGACTCAAATGGAATGAGTAACAAAAGTCAGAAAGGAATGCAGTAAATATTAAAACTGAAAAGGGATTCACAGAGGCAGCCACATGCTCTCTCTGTTTCTGGCCTTTCCTGCATTTCTAGTTACCATTTCAATGAAAACAGAATGCACTGTCATTTGGTCATTTCTGCAGATAACACAAAACAGAAATAGATATTCCAGATGACAAAATCAGTTTTTAAAATTATTCCCACAGACGGAAATAATGAGTCAAAACCAACAAGATTAAATTTAGCAGCATATAATATAAAGTCTGCGTATAAGTTCTAAAACTCAATCATACAAATTTAGAACGGGGGCCCCATTTCCTTGTTAGCTTGTAAGAAAAGCCTGGACACGGCCAAAGGATGATTAAGCAATTCACACTTCAGCAGCAGATATAAAAATCAGTTTCCAAACTTAGATGTGCAGGAAATGTCTATTTATTTTCTGTAACTCAGTTCAACTTCTGACTTTGAGATCGAAATCTGCCAAGTAAGCAAAAAATATAATCTCAGTCATTCTCGAAAATTTTTCACATCCCTGGAAAATTTCAGGAGTCTTATACAGTGGCAAGACCCTGGGGATAGGGTGGACCCTTCTGTCCCAGGATGTTTGTCTGCACAGCCTGTAAGGACCGAGGGCCCTGCTGCTCCATGGCACTCTTGGGCCATCCAGATCCCTGCCAAGGCCGGAGCTGTCTCTGCTTTCCACCTCCCCACCTCTGTTGCCAGCAAGCAGGACTGGATCTCCCTTACTCAGGAACCCACAGGCCTCTTTCTCCACCTCTCTCCCATCCTCTGGCCTCCTTTTTGGCCTTGGGAAATTCTACTCACAGAAATACTTTCTTTTTCTCTTTGACAAATCCCCTGGACCCTTACACAACTTCAGTAAACATTCCAAGTTCCACTATGGGCTTAGGCTTTTGGAAACAAAGTCCAGAAGACTACACATTGCTTCTGCTCTCCACCTGACATACATCTCTCCGGGGCAGCAAGGGAGTGCAGGCTACCTGCTTGAATTGGAGGAATGAAAAGGGAAGATACAAAAAGAAACAAAACAATATCTGAAAATATGCAGCCGTAAAGGTAATGGAACACTATTTTATGATATTCAAAGCAATTCTATGGAATGGCAAAATTAAAAGAAAATGTGTACATGAAATAACGTGAAGTGAGAAAGAAGAATACATACATAAGAATGACTCCAACGTAGAAATACAGATTTTATAAGTATTGAAAGCTAATTTGAAATGACATAAATTGATTTTATGTCCATTGTAATATTTTGATGTAAAACTAAGTGCATAATGACTTTGAGAGAATAAATCATACTAAAGAAATGTAAGACCAATTAAAATCTTTTTAGCAATATTTAATTTTTATAAACTCAATGTGAGCTAATAAAATGTTTGTTTAAGGAAAGTTAATGCAACTTAGAGGTGTGTGGCAGAAACTGCTAGCCATTTAATAAAATGTATTCTTTCCTTCCTCCATTGTAATTGAATTGTAGCAAGTCACATGGCTGCCTAAGTAGACCACATTCCCCAGTCCCCCCTATAGCAGGTGTAATCATATGACTAAGTTATTGCCAATGGAACCAAACTGGAAGTGATATGTGCCACTTCTGAGCCCACGGTAGGTCTGCCTTCTCCTTGCTGTCTTTTCCTACCTTTCTAGCTAGAACCCATCCATGGCTGCTACCAGCTTCAACTAAGATGATTCCAAGGCCCTAGGGGATGGCAGAACAGCACACCAGAAGGCACCTGAATCCGTAAATGACCAAGTGGAGCAGCACTCCCCACCAGCTTAGAATGTTCACCTCTGACTACCACAGGAAGGAGAAATAAGCTGCTATGTTCTTTAACTCAGTTTCTCTCTTGTTTCTACAACTTTAGCTTACTCAGATAAATACAGTGTGCATCACCAGAAGCCTCACATTCAGCTCTATTTAGTTGATTATATAACTGGACTTTTTCAGTGATTAAATCTGTTCCATTGATACCCTAAAGAAATAGGTTCCATTTTTAAAACAAAAGCACAACCCAAAGGCAAAAACTAAGATGGACCTCTTCTTCTGGTGACAGAGGGAGAGAGCAAGAAGAGGGTTGAAGCAAATATCTATTTAAGTCCTATGGCAAGCACTTCACAGGGAATCTCACACATATTATGCCATTCCACTCTGAGAGCTGGGGTTTAGCCTGGAGCAAGAGATCCATCTTCAGATATTTGAAAGGCCATTCTAAGGGAAAAGACATTTTCTTTCTTTTTTAAATTATTGTATACTTTTTATCATGTGTAAATATAATCTCATTCTAACACACTCTCAAAATATAGGAAGACATGGAATAAACCATGGTAGTTTGTTGTCAAGCCTCTTTCCTCTCTCCAACTCCCCTCCAGAGTTACCTGTGTTATCATTTCCAAGTGTATTCATCCGTAGATTTATTACTTGCAGTTTCATAAAAAAGCCAAGCAGTTCACACACCATGACCTGCAGGAATCCTTCCTTGAACTTCTGCCCTCAAAATTAGCTAAGGTAACTTCTCTTGTACCATCATAGCACTAGTACCATTCCCTAGCCTTGTACTTAAACATGATAATGCTATTTATTCAACTGTCTTGCCCATTCGACTATATGTTCTTTGAGGACAAGAAGCCTTTTATTTATTCAAATAACTGCACAGAGACTTCATAGTAAATTCAACAAATGTCAAACAGAATGAAGTGAAGTTAAAGGGAGGCAGATCTTGTTCGATGAACCCCAAGTCAAAGATTTAAGAAATCACTGTTCAAAGTAGAACCAAATGCTTTGAATTAACTATTTTTTAAGTCAGAGAGTTTTAAAGAAAAGGTTTTCAGTCAAAGAGTTTCTTACATTCTAAGAGAATTTGACTCATCCATGACCAATACCTCTTAACTCCAAAATTTAATCCCCTGTAAATCCTTGTTCCACTTAAAACACTCACTGTGTATTTCCGAGAGCTACAAGAGAGGATCCAACATCTGATATTTTCTCCTTCTTCAGTTAGGACTCTTCTCTACTATGATCCTCTCTGGATCTTTCTTCAAGACTCTAAGAAGAGACTAGGAAACAAACCTCTGGTTAAGAAAAGAATAAAATATCCAGACCTTATTTCCATAAATGGCTTAACCAGAGTTCCCTTTCTTCTTCAACACAAGAGGGTGAGTATGGTTACCCAATAGAATTTTTTTAAACAATATTCTTTTATATGTTAAAAAAGCATGCTTTTATGTTTGCTGAATTCTTAAATGTTAACAATTTTATTTATCTAACAAGAAGTTTTCACAATAAGCTGCACTTCCATAAAAACAATATTTAAACTGAAGCATGGTCATTTTTCTTCCCTTATGGGTAAAGAACTAGGTTACATTTAACTTAATGGAGTTTTTTTCCTGTTTCCTCTACTCTTTTACTTACTACTTCTTCTAGATCTATTCCTATTAAATTTTCATAATATCCCATTAAGTCAAAGAAAAGAATTTTGCATGCTATGAGGTTGGAAAGAAAGCATTTCCTTTCATTATTGTCATGAAACATTTTTTTTTCTGAAATATTTTTTCTTTTTCCTGTGGACCTTTAGTTTGCTCTCTTTCAGGATTTTTGTAATTATTCTACTGTTATCATTTTCCCCTTAAGGCCAAATTGAATTGCTTTGAGTTTATCTCCAACCTTTAGCATTACTTTCAAATTATTGGATATCTAATTAGAGAAGGTTTTTTCATAAATAACATTTCAAAACCATACCACTGAATGGTTGAATACCTGCTGTTACCTTCTCAATTTTTTTTCCTCAGGTTCTTCTAAAACAGCTTTCACTGAACAGTGAACACTGTTGCTGTGTTGCAAAGATGAAAGCAAGATTCCATGTGTGAAGCCCAAATTGAAATCACAGAAGGCAGGATTCACACTGCTAATTGTTGCTTAGCAATAAAATGTGCAAAACCTGCTAATGGAACAGTGACACCAGGCACCAGAGGCATCTGTATCCACACTGGCAGTAAATTAGGGAATTAGAAACCCTACAGTAACAGCAAGAAAAGGAATGCCATCCCTTAGGAACCCAGGGAGGATTTCTGCTCTCGTTCCTGCTTACTGCTCAGTTGAAAAGAAAGTCTCTTCATTCACTAGATACTGCTATTGTGACGCTTGAAGACTGCAAGGAAATAGATGCTCGGAGGTTCAGATTATTCTAAAAAGTGTCCCTGATGGATTTGCACGTGCCTACAAAAAAATCGTATTTTTTTTCCCCTGTTGAAAAGATTTGCAGTAAAGATAGATCTTCAAATCCCAGCCTGTACATTTGCTAATGGAGCAGAGTGGGATAGGAAGCTCTGTCACTGCCACCTCATCACAAGTGTTCTGTGGGTAGTAGTCATGCCTCCAGCATAAAGACTGTGTGTCAGAAACCAAAACAAACAAAGAGCCCACAGTGTAGGAATAAACTAGCAGTGGGTCTTAACCTGAGAAATGACTCCAGCCTTTTCTGGTTGTGCTCTGCTTTGGTTTTGTTCTACCTTCATTTGCTCCTGCGAGGGTTTCCAAGATAAAATGTTCCAAGTTGTCTGAAAAGGAATCAGTGTTTACCTGTTATCTGAAACTTCTCTGATTACATTTAAATCAAATCAACAGGATGGTGGGCAGGCAGGCGATGCTTGGGGATTAAGTAAGTAGAAACTCACTTCATATGAAATCAACTTTAAGGAAAAAAATTCTATAAAAAAAAGACAACAAATGCTTTCAGAGAGAGATAAGACTCCTATATACCATGAGGTGACTGCTGAGCAACAGATGCTGAGAAGTCAAGTCACAGTCTCCCTTTCCTTAGAATCTCTCTCAAGAAATCCTTGTTGATGATACATACATGTCCTATTCTTTGCTAAGCGCATTGGGCAACACAAATATTTTGTCCATGATCCCTTACTTGTTAATAATGTAGAAAAGATAATATGCATAAGCCAGTTGGGGACTTACAAGACATGATATAAAAGCTATAAAGCACTTTGGGAGGCCAAAGCAGGAGGATTGCTTGAGCTCAGGAGCTCAAGGCCAGCCTGGGCAACATAGTGAGACCTCGACTCTACCAAAAAAAATAAGAAAAAGAAAATAGCCAGCATAGTGGCACATGCCTGTAGTCCAAACCACTCAGGAGGATAAAGAGAGAGGACCACTTGAGCCCAGAACTTCGAGGCTGCAGTGAGCCATGATCGCACCACTGCACTCCTGCCTGCAGGACAAAGCAAGACCCTGTGTCAAAAAACTATCAAGAACTGCATACGGAAACAAATTCATTTACTTTGCAGTTATCTAGACTGCCTTTAACGACACCCTGTTATTCCCTAAATTGGTGAATGAAAAAAATCCAGATGCTTAGCAACCCAACGGACACTTTGTAAATGCTTTTTATTGAAGTATACCCAACACACTGTAAAGTCCACACATTTTATCAGCATTTCTCAGTACATTTTTTCACTTACATAGTGTATATCCATGTAACCAACCACATTGATCAAGACTTAGAAATTCCCAGCACTCTTGAATGTTCTTGCAAGCAATATTGCCCCCAAAATAACCACCATCTTGACATCTACCACAGCAGATTATTTGTGCCTATTGTTGAACTTCATATACATAAGGTCACTAAGTATTTTACTCTTTAATGTCTAGCTTCTTTCACTCAACATTATGTCTAAGAGACTCATCCATGTTGCAATTAGGATTTTTTATTGCAATGTAGTATTCCATTGTGCAAATATTCACAATGGTTTATTTACCCATTCTCCTTTGATGGACATTTGGGGTTATTTTCCCGTTTGAACTACTATGAATAAAGCTGCTATAAACATTCTTGTATATATCTTTTGGCAGACATGAGCACATATTTCTGGTAGGCATCCACCCAGGAGTGGAACTGCTAAATAGGTAAATGTTTAGCTTTGGCACATACTGCCAAGTTTTCCAAATAGTTGTGCCAAACTGCACACCTGCCAGAGATGGAGTTTCGCATTCCCCACATACTTGCCAAGATTTGGTATTGTTAGTCTTTTAATGTAGCTATACTGGTGAAGTATTGTGGTTTTAATTTGCATTTTTCTAATGACTAGTGATACTGAACATCTTTTTTAATGTTTAAGATGCTTTTGTTTACATTTTTTACAAGACTGAGAAAATTTTAATTATCCCTATCAAAGAGAAATATCATTTCCATGTGGGTGGCAGGGAAGTGAAATTTCCCCTATCTAGCGTGCTCGGAAAACCAGGGAGGAAACTGACACTAGATTCTGAAGAAGAGAGCAGTCTTCCTTGAGGAAAAGAGCCCTTTCCTTGGGCAAGTGGTTAATGTGGCATTGGGCCCTCAGGGTGAGGGTGGAAGTTGGTGGAACGCTTATAAACACCTTTTTATATGCTTATTGGCTATTTAAATATAGCCTGTTGTAATAATGCTCCAGCAGATTTGTTTGAAAAGGGCTGCAGTTTCAAATGATCAGGATGCAAGTCTGCTGATCTTGTGGGCCTCAGAGAGTCTATGTCCTGATTAGCAAAGGATGCCAGAGTCATGACTTTTGTGAAAAGGGAAGCCTCCAGAATGAGCTGCGTGTCACTGGAGCTATTTAAGCAAAGACTAGACAGAAAGGAAATTAGTACAGGAGTGTAAATACCAGCTGCAAGATGAGACTAAATATACTTAAATGTCTCTTCCAACACTGGTAAGTGCTACAGGGATTCAACTATTGCTAGATCAGTGAAAACTGGAAGGCAGAGGGTGGAAGTCAGGGCATGAACCTGTTAACTGTTGAGTATCTATTGTGTGCCAAATACAGTACTAAGCCTTTACATGCATTATTTCATTTAATTCTCAAAACAATCATATATGGTAGATAGTATCTATATTAGTTATTTATTGCTCCATAATAATATTACCACAAATTTAGCAACTTAAAACAACATACTTTATTATCTCATGGTTTTCTGGGTCAGGAGTCCAGGCATGGCTGAGCTAGGTCCTCTGCTAGGCTATAATCAAGGTGTGGGCCAGAACTGGGCTCTCGTCTGAGGCTCAACTGGGGGATCAGCTTCCAAGCACATGACTGTTGGCAGCATTCAGTTCCTTGCAGGCTGCCAGACCGAGGGCCTCAGTCTCTTTTTGACTGTTGGCTACTTTTAGCTCCTGCTACTGGCCCTCTCCATGAGGCAGCTCATAACCTGGCAGCTTGCTTTTTCAAAGCATAAGGAAGAGGGTTTCCTACCAAAACTGAAGTTACAGTCATATGTAACACAATCATGTAAATTTAATCATGTATACTCTGTTATCTTTGCCATATTCTATTGGTTAGGAGCAAGTTGCAAGTCCTGCCCGTATTCAAAAGGGGGGAAAGACACATCAGAGCAGGGATCATGGGAGTCACCTTAATGTATTAGTTCATTTTCACACTATGAAGAACTCCCTGAAACTGGGTAGTTTACAAACAAAATAGGTTTAATTGACTCACAGTTCCACATGGCTTTGGAGATCTCAGGAAACTTACAATGATGATGGAAGGGGAAGGGGAAGCAAGGCACATCTTATGTGGTGGCAGGAGGGACGGCGGGGACTGCTAAACACTTTTAAAGCATCAGATCTCATGAGAACTCACTCACTATCATGAGAACAGCATGGAGAAAACTGCCCTCATGATCCAATCACCTCCCACCAGATCCCTCCTTCAACACATGGGGATTACGACTGAGATAAGATTTGGATGGGGACACACAGTCAAGCCATATCATTCCACCCCTGGCCCCACCCAAATCTCACGTCCTTCTCATATTTCAAAACCAATCATGCTTTCCCAACAGTCCCACAAAGTCTTAACTCATTCCAGCATTAACTCAAAGTCCAAGTCCAAAGTTTCATCTGAGACAAGGCAAGTCCCTTCCGACTGGGAGCCTGTAAAAATAAAAAACGAGTTAATTAGTCACTTCCAAGATAAAATGGAGATACAGGCATTGGGTAAATGGTCCCATTCCAAATGGGAGAAATTGGTCAAAACAAAGAGGCCACAGGCCCCATGCAAGCCTAAAACCTGGCAGGGCACTCATTAAATCTTAAAGCTCCAAAATAATCTCCTTTGACTCCAGGTCTCACAGCCAGGGCATGGTGACACAAGGAGTGGACTCCCAAGGCCTTGGGTAGCTCCACTGCTGTGGCTCTGCAGGGTACAACCGCCTTGGCTGCTTTTCTGGGCTGGTGTTGAGTGCCTGCAGTGTTAGCAGGTGCACAGTGCAAGCTGTCAATGGATCTGCCATTTTGGGGTATGGAGGATGATGTCCCTCTTCTCACAGCTCCACTAGGTGGTATGGGGGCTCCACAACTCCACATTTCCCCTCTGTATTGCCCTAGTAGAGGTTCTCCATGAGGTCACCACCCCTGCAGCAGACTTATGCATGGATATCCAGGCATTTCCATACATTTTTTGAAATTTAGTCGGAGGCTCCCAAAGCTCAACTCTTGTCTTCTGCACACCTGCCAGCCCAACACCACATGGAAGCTGCCAAGACTTGGGGCTTGCACCCTCTGAAGCAGCAGCCTGAGCTGTACCTTAGCCCTTTTCAGCCATAGCTGGAGCTGGAATGGCTGGGATGCAGAGCATCAGTCTTGAGGCTGCACAGAGCAGCAGGGCCCTGGGCCTGGCCCACAAAGCCATTTTTCTCCCCAGACCTCTGAGTCTGTGATGGGAGGGGCTTCTGTGAAGGTCTCTGATATGCCCTGGAGACATTTTCCCTGTTGTCTTGGCTATTAACATTCAGCTCCTCATTACTTATGCAAATTTATGCAGTTGGCTTTAATTCCTCCCCATAAAATGGGTTTTTCTTTTCTACCACATGGTCAGGCTGCAAATTTTCCAAACCTGTATGTTCTGCTTCCCTTTTAAACATAACTTTGTATTTCAAACCATCTCTTCGTGAATGCATATAATTGAACACTTTCAGAATAAGCCAGGTCACATCTTGAATGCTTTGCTGCTTAGAAATTTCTTCTGCCAAATATCCTAAATCATTTCTCTCAAGTTCAATGTCCATAGATCTCTAGGGCAGGTGCAAAATGCCACCAGCCTCTTTGCTAAGGCATAGCAAGAGTGACCTTTGCTCCAGTTCCCAAGAAGTTCCTCATCTCCACCTGAGACCACCTCAGCCTAGACTTCATTTTCCATATCACTATCAGCATTTTGGTCACAACTGTTCAACAAGTCTCTAGGAAGTTTCAAACTTTCCCTCATCTTCTTGCCTTCTTCTGAGCCCTCCAAACTATTCCAATCTCTGCCCATCACCCAGTTCCAAGTTGCTTCCACATTTTTTAGGTATCTTTCTAGAAGTGCCCACTCCTGCTACCAATTTTCCATATTAGTCCGTTTTCACACTGCTATAAAGAACTCCCTGAGACTGAGTAATTTATAAACAAAACAGGTTTAATTGACTCACAGTTCCACATGGCTGGGGAGGCCTCACAATCATGGCGGAAGGGGAAATGGAAGCGAGGCATGTCTTACATGGTAGTGGGGGGTAACTGCCAACACTTTTAAACCACCAGATTTCATGAGAACTCATTCACTATCACAAGAACAGCATGAAGGAAGCTGCTCTCATGATCCAATCACCTCCCACCAAGTCCCTCCCTCAACACATGGGGATTACAATTTGAGATGACATTTGGGTGGAGACAGAACCAAACCGTATCAACTACTATTATCCTTACTTCATGGGTGGAAAAAATGAACTAAGAAAGGTAGAATAAGTTGCCAGGTATGAGTGTATCTAAATCCAGGGTTTACTTTCTTAACCACTATAGTACCAGGTAAAGGTTCAAAGAGGAGGTGAAACGACAGCTGGAATGGCTTATTCTGAATAAGCTCAGAGAATGGGTTGGCAAAACCAACATGAGCAAGGAGGCAGGAAAGAATGGATATTTGTAGGAGAGCAAGGAAATTGGTCCAATTAAAATACAAAGTTTATTCGGGTGATAGGGGAACCAAGGCTGGATAGCTAGAGTAGCACTAAACTCCTAGAAGTCTAATGGAGATGCATCAATCTTACACAGTATTCAATAGGGAACCAGTGTCAGTTTTTAAGCAGACGTTTTTAAAGTATTAAGATGAATCAGGTATCACAGCCTCATGCTAATCAATATATCTGAAACTTCTTAGAAAAATAAATCTTGATGTTAACCAAAGTAGATAATCCATCTCTACTTGGCAATGCCTTTTAAAGCATGGCTGTAAATGATTTAAACAAATAAACATTGACTACTAAGTAAAATGTTTCTCACAGGAGCATCTTTGGTGAGATCTAAATGGAAGAAAGACTTTGCAACAGAAAAAGCAACTCTTTTTGGAGACCTTCGTTGTCCTACTCAAGTCATAAGTCCTAGAACCCATACTCTTCTTGGTCACTGCTGTCAATGGTGAGCTGTGAGGACACTGTGAAAATCTGTTACTCTCTAAGCATTGGATCACATGACCCTCCAATCCAAAGGACCGCTAGCCTGACTCAGACCAGTCTGACCCACTGGTGGTCTTATGGAATGGAATGAAAGGGAAAAAAATGCTGTATAAAATAATCAGTGGAAATTATAAAATCAAGTGTTTCCTCTATCCAACATTTATGTTGCTTGCTTTCACTCCTTCCAGATAAACAAAATCACCTTGATGTTCAGTATAATGACATGAGATAACTGGCTGGCTCTCCACTAACATCTCAGAGTGTGGGTTTAGAGTCGGGCTGCCTGTGTTGGAATCCCCCCTCAGCTTGCAAATTGTGCAACCACAAACAAGTTACTTTTCTTACTTAAACCCCAGTTTCCTCATATATAAAATGGTGAGTAAATATATCCTTCGTAGCAACATGGATGCAGCTGGAGGCCATTATCTGAAGTGAATTACACAGGAACAGAAAACCAAATACTGCATGTTCTCACTTTCAAGTAGGAGCAAAACATTGGGTATACGTAGACATAAATATAGGAGCAATAGGCATTGAAGACTATTAGAGGGGCCAGGGAGGGAAGAAGGGCTGAAAAACTCATAGCTGCTATGCTCACTACCTGGATAACGGGATCATTTGCACCCGAAACCTCAGCATCACACAATATACCCATATAACAAACCTGCACGTGTACCCCTTGAATCTCAAATAAAAGTTGAAAGTATTTTTTAAAAATAAAATAAACATAGCAAGTAAAAGTGAGAAAATGCATAATAAGGTTTGTAGAAGGATAAAATGGGACAATGCATAATGGGTTTCATATAGGGAACGAACTAGATGCATTAAAACATTCATGATTACATCATTAGTGCACAGTGTAATAATTTGCTACTAAAAGTATGATAAATTTCATTGAATAAAAAATTCAGTAGAATGAACACAATTATGAATCCTTTTCTATCCTGTGTTTTTCCTACAAGTATACACGTAGCTCCAGGGAACATGGTCATAGTATCAGTGAACAAGGTGCTTCTTCCTAGAGTATCCATTTTATCCCAAGTGTCAGGAGAGGGAAAATAAATTAACTTGTAAGTACCTTTTTAGTTACCCTTATATTAAATTCATATGAAATGTTTTATGTGGTTGGATATATATTATTTTCCAAATAATACTGAGTAAAAATATCTACCAGTGTACTTTTCAGTCTACAATTTAGAGCTCATATGTATGACTTTAAAAGTTACAATATATGATTTTTATATTAAGCGTCTGGAGGAATGATTTCATTCGAAACAAGGCTTGAAATATGTGCATGTTTTTCTCCATATTTTAAGTATATAATATTTTTAAGTTATACTCATCTTTTTTTAATCTGGTGATAAAAATATAGTGCAACTTCTCTGTCAAATTTTTCCACAGATCATAAGCAATTTTTTATTATTTTGTCAAAGAAATAACATAAAAAGTAGGGATCCACTTGGAATCAACCCAAATGTCCATCAGTGACAGACTGGATTAAGAAAATGTGGCACATATACACCATGGAATACTATGCAGCCATAAAAAAGGATGAGTTTGTGTCCTTTGTAGGGACATGGATGCAGCTGGAAACCATCATTCTCAGCAAACTATCGCAAGAACAGAAAACCGAATACCGCATGTTCTCACTCATAGGTGGGAACTGAACAATGAGATCACCTGGACTCGGGAAGGGGGACATCACACACCGGGGCCTATCATGGGGAGGGGGAAGGGGGGAGGGATTGCATTGGGAGTTATACCTGATGTAAATGACGAGTTGATGGGTGCTGACGAGGTGATGGGTGCAGCACACCAACATGGCACAAGTATACATATGTAACAAACCTGCATGTTATGCACATGTACCCTAGAACTTAAAGTATAATAATAATAATAAATAAATAAATAAATAAAAAAGTAGGGATCCATGTGAATTTTTAAGATAAAACACAAGATATCAATACCTGCAGGGAATTCCATCTTGTTAGGCATTCAGACAACTACAAATTGAAAAGCAAAAAAACTGATTGCATATTAGTTGTATTTCAGTATGTTTAATAGTTAATAAAATGCCACCAAAAAGTCATATGAGACAAGGCCCTAATGTCCGAACTTCACTCTTTTTTTTTTTTTTTTTTTTTTTTGAGACAGAGTCTTGCTGTGTCACCCAAGCTGGAGTGTTGTGGTGTGATCTTGGCTCACTACAACCTCCACCTCCCAGGTTCAGGGGATTCTCATGCCTCAGCCTTCCAAGTAGCTGGGAATACAGGCATGTGCCACCAAGCCTTGCTAACTTTTGTATTTTTAATGCAGGCAGGATTTCGCCATGTTGGCCAGGCTGGTCTCGAACTCCTGACCTCTAGCAATCCACCCATCACAGCCTCTCAAAGTGCTGGAATTACAGGTGTGAGCCACCACACCTGGCCTCCTAACTCTGCTCTTAACCACCCGATGGAACAATTCAACTTTGAAAACTGTAAGTCAGATAATGTATGCCAAGTGATACATAGGAAACCCTCTAAAATTTTAGCTGCATTTCCCAGATTCAATCTTCCCTATTCCACAATTCAGTGATTACCTCTTCCTGCAAATGTCAATTTGCAATTCTACTCTGAGATTTCCACCCAAGAGGAACAAAGCATACGTTCACAGAAACACTTGAATAAGAATACTCGCAGCAGTTTGATTTATAATAGCCCAAAACTGAAAAAAGCCCAGATATCCATCAACAGGAAATGAATAAACAAATTATGATACATTCACACAATGGAACACTACTCAGCAATAAATAGGAAGCAATTACTCATACAAACAACAATATGGGTGAGTCTCAAAATACTGTGCTGCAAAAATACATTTGGATGGAAGGAATAAGTTCTAATATTCATTGGTACAGTAGGGGAATTAAAGTTAACTATAATTTATCATATATTTCCAAATAGCTAGAAGAGAAGAATTGTAATATTCCCAACACAAAGGAAAGATAAATGTTTGAGGTAATGGATATCCCAGTTACCAGATTTGATCATTATGCATTATATACATGTATCAAAATATCGCATGTACCCCCAAACTATGATATAGCAACAAAAAATACAAAAAAAGAACATTCTACTGAGTGAAAGGAGAATAGTATATACTGTATGATTCCATTTAAATAAAATCCAGGCACAAACAAAAGGTAAGGATTGCCTGGGAAAAGGCATAAAGGAACATTCTGAAGTGGTGGCAACGTTCTGTACATTAATAAGGATTTGCATCACATAGAGGTCTGCATTTATCAAAATTTAATAAATATACTCTTAATATTTGTGCATATCTTTGTATAGAAACCTTAAGTCAAAAAATTATGATAAACATATATTGCAGATTAACCACCATGGTACACGTTTTCCTATGTAACAAACCTGCACATTCTACACATGTATCCCGGAACTTAAAGTAAAATAAAATTTAAAAAAAAACACAAAAATATATATTGCAGACTGTTTAGGAGGAAGTGTTCTGATGTCTGCAGTTTATTTTAGAATGTATCAAAAGTTAAGATGGATTAAAGGATGAGATGAGAAAAGAAACTTAATAGATATGTTTTAAGACAAGTAGAGTAAAACGTTAGAAGCAGAATCTAGCCAGTGGGGATATGAGTGTTCGCTGTAAAATAACTTTTTATAAAGTGATTTTATACTGGAAAATTTGGCATGATACAAAACCGAACTGTAAAAACTAACTGGTGAAAAAAGCTTCAGAGTAATTGTTGAAGACAATCCATGAAAGGCATAATTCTTTTTAATCACAGACACACACACACACACAAACACACACACACATATATATACAGTCTTTTTAGTTACAATTGGAGCTTCACAGCATATTTATAGTACTGTATACTGTGTAATTATTTTCCTCCAAAGACACAATAAAAACAATTTTTAAAAGTTACAGTGATCATGAAATAAAAATATTTAGAAAAATAATTAGAAAATATTTAGAAAAATAGTTACAATATTACCACAAGATCTCAAGCCCAGACAAGAGTGATAGCTTCTTTTGTCACCAAAAATATTCTATGGAAAGAAGAGGATCTGTAAGGAAAAAGGGGGGATGCAAAGGTTTCTCCAAATTACATTAACATCTGTTGTTTCTCAGCTCAGCTCTACTGACTTTGAAGTGTGCTTTTAACACTTTTTGTCTAAAGTTTACTCTGTTGCCTTAGTTCTTGAACTGCATCAGATTCACTGGAAGTATTTGATGAAAATTCAGATTCTTGTGCCCAACTCATACCAGCTGAATCAAAATCAGAGAAAGGTAGTGTAACTTATTCTTTTTCTTTTTAAAATTCTCATATGTGATTGAGCCAGAATTGAAAACCATGGCTTGAAACCATATCACTATTAGATACTAAATATGCTCTGAAAGCAATGGGCACATAATGAAGACTCACTGCCAATCTACCCACTAACTTGTGCCAACTTCTGAACAGCCCCAGTGTGTGATCCCCAGCCACTCCTCCCCATCTTCGCTCACATACTTCTGAGTGGTCTCCTGTGTGCTAGGCATAAGCTCCTTAAGTGCAGGCTCATTTTCCAGCTGATTTATAGAGTAAGGCTGATGGTTACATTACAGGGTAATATAGGATCACTTATGATGTTATTTCAATGGCTCCCAGCCAGGGCTGGTATAACAGGATATGCAGAGTATGCTGTGCATAGGGATCCCCAAAAAGGAAGGGACCCAGACTCTGATCACTGCTTTTATTCATTTAGTAATAAATGAGTTTGTGCATCTATAGTACAGAGGCCAAGTCACCTTTTTATTTGTGCTCCTTGGAGAATATCTGTCCAAAGTTTCCAGATAAGACATGCACATTGCAGACTCATTTATGATTTAATAGGCACATACCCTCTAATCTTCCATAAAGATAAAAATCAATTCATCAGGAAGAGCTAACTATCCTAAATATACATGCACCCGATACAGGAGCACCCAGATTCATAAAGCAAGTCCTTAGAGACTTACAGAGACTTAGACTCCCATACAATAATAATGGGAGACTTTAACACCCCACTGTCAACATTAGACAGATCAATGAGACAGAAAGTTAACAAGGAGATCCAGGAATTGAACTCATCTCTGCACCAAGCGGACCTAATAGACATCTACAGAACTCTCCACCCCAAATCAACAGAATATACATTCTTCGCAGCACCACATCGCACTTATTACAAAATTGACCACATGGTTGGAAGTAAAGCACTCCTCAGCAAATGGAAAAGAACAGAAATTATAACAAACTGTCTCTCAGACCACAGTGCAATCAAACTAGAACTCAGGACTAAGAAACTCAATCAAAACTGCTCAACTACATGGAAACTGAACAACCTGCTCCTGAATGACTACTGGGTACATAACGAAATGAAGGCAGAAATAAAGTTGTTCTTTGAAATCAATGAGAAAAAAAGATACAACATACCAGAATCTATGGGACACATTTAAAGCAATGAGTAGAGGGAAATTTATAGCACTAAATGCTCACAAGAGAAAGCTGGAAAAATCTAAAATTGACACCCTAACATCACAATTAAAAGAACTAGAGAAGCAAGAGCAAACACATTCAAAAGCTAGCAGAAGGCAAGAAATAACTAAGATCAGAGCAGAACTGAAGGAGATAGAGACACAAAAAAAAAACCCTCCAAAAAATCAATGAATCCAGGAGCTGGTTTTTTGTAAAGATCAACAAAATTCATAGACCGCTAGCAAGACTAATAAAGAAGAAAAGAGAGAGGAATCAAATAGATGCAATAAAAAATGATAAAGGGGATATCACCACCGACCCCACAGAAATACAAACTACCATCAGAGAATACTATAAACACCTCTACACAAATAAACTAGAAAACCTAGAAGAAATGGATAATTTCCTGGACACTTACACTCTCCCAAGACTAAACCAGGAAGAAGTTGAATCCCTGAATACACCAATAGCAGGCTCTGAAATTGAAGCAATAATTAATAGCCTACACACCAAAAAAAGTCCAAGACCAGACGGATTCACAGCCGAATTCTACCAGAGGTACAAGGAGGAGTTGGTGCCATTCCTTCTGAAACTATTCCAATCAATAGAAAAAGAGGGAATTCTCCCTAACTCATTTTACGAGGCCAACATCATCCTGATACCAAAGCCTGACAGAGATAAAACAAAAAAAGAGAATTTTAGACCAATATCCCTGATGAACATCGATGCAAAAAATCCTCAATAAAATACTAGCAAACCGAATCCAGCAGCACATCAAAAAGCTTATCCACCATGATCAAGTGGGCTTCATCCCTGGGATGCAAGGCTAGTTCAACATATGCAAATCAATAAACATAATCCAAAGACAAAAACCACATGATTATCTCAATAGATGCAGAAAAGGCTTTTGACAAAATTCAACAGCCCTTCATGCTAAAAACTCTCAATAAATTCGGTATTGATGGAACATATCTCAAAATAACAAGAGCTATTCATGACAAACCCACAGCCAATATCATACTGAATGGGCAAAAACTGGAAGCATTCCCTTTGAAAACTGGCACAAGACAGGGATGCCCTCTCTCACCACTCCTATTCAACATAGTGGTGGAAGTTCTGGCTAGGGCAATCAGGCAAGAGAAAGAAATAAAGGGTATTCTGTTAGGAAGGGAAGAAGTCAAATTGTCCGTGTTAGCAGATGACATGATTGTATATTTAGAAAACCCCATTGTCTCAGCCCCAAATCCCCTTAAGCTGATAAGAAACTTCAGCAAAGTCTCAGGATACAAAATCAATGTGCAAAAATCACAGGCATTCTTATACACCAGTAACAGACAAACAGAGAGCCAAATCCTGAATGAACTCCCATTCACAATAGCTTCAAAGAGAATAAAATACCTAGGAATCCAACTTATAAGGGATGTAAAGGACCTCTTCAAGGAGAACTACAAACCACTGCTCAGTGAAATCAAAGAGGACACAAACAAATGGAAGAACATTGCATGCTCATGGATAGGAAGAATCAATATTGTGAAAATGGCCATACTGCTCAAGGTAATTTGTAGATTCAATGCCATCCCCATTAAGCTACCAATGAGTTTCTTCACAGAATTGGAAAAAAACTGATTTAAAGTTCATATGGAACCAAAAAAGAGCCCGCATTGCCAAGACAATCCTAAGTCAAAAGAACAAAGCTGGAGGCATCACGCTGACTTCAAACTATACTACAAGGCTACAGTAACCAAAACAGCATGGTACTGGTACCAAAACAGAGATATAGACCAATGGAACAGAACAGAGCCCTCAGAAATAATACCACACATCTACAGCCATCTGATCTTTGACAAACCTGACAAAAACATGAAATGGGGAAAGGATTCCCTGTTTAATAAATGGTGCTGGGAAAATTGGCTAGCCATAAGTAGAAAGTTGAAACTGGATCCTTTCCTTACTCCTTATATGAAAATTAATTCAAGATGGATTAGAGACTTAAATGTTAGACCTAAAACCATAGAAACCCTAGAAGAAAACCTAGGTAATACCATTCAGGACATAGGCATGGGCAAGGACTTCATGTCTAAAACACCAAAAGCAATGGCAGCAAAAGCCAAAATTGACAAATGGGATCTAATTAAACTAAAGAGCTTCTGCACAGCAAAAGAAACTACCATCAGAGTGAACAGGCAATCTATAGAATGGGAGAAAATTTTTGTGATCTACCCATCTCACAAAGGGCTAATATCCAGAACCTATAAAGAACTCAATCAAATTTACAAGAAAAAAAACAAACAACCCCAGCAAAAAGTGGGCAAAGGATATGAACAGACACTTCTCAAAAGAAGACATTCATACAGCCAACAGATACATGAAAAAATGCTCATCATCACTCACCATCAGAGAAATGAAAATCAAAACCACAATGAGAAACCACCTCACACCAGTTAGAATGGCAATCATTAAAAAATCAGGAAACAACAGGTGCTGGAGAGGATGTGGAGAAATAGGAACCCTTTTACACCATTGGTGGTACTGTAAACTAGTTCAACCATTGTGGAAAACAGTGTGGCAATTCCTCAAGGATCTAGAACTAGAAATACCATTTGACCCAGCCATCCCATTACTGGGGATATACCCAAAGGATTATAAGTCATGCTGCTATAAAGACACATGCACATGTATGTTTATTGCGGTACTACTCACAATAGCAAAGACTTGGAATCAACCCAAATGTCCATCAGTGACAGATTGGATTAAGAAAATGCCATAAGAAAGGATGAGTTTGTGTCCTTTGTAGGGACATGGATGCAGCTGGAAACCATCATTCTCAGCAAACTATCGCAAGAATAGAAAACCAAATACCACATGTTCTCACTCCTAGATGGGAATTGAACAAAGAGATCACTTGGACACAGGAAGCGGAGCATCACACACCGGGTCCTATTGTTGGGAGGGGGCAAGGCGGAGGGATAGCATTAGGAGATATACCTAATGTAAATGACGAGTTAATGGGTGCAGCACACCAACATGGCACATGTATACATATGTAAAAAATCTACACATTGTGCACATGTACCCTAGAACTTGAAGTATAATAATAAAAAAAAGATAAATATTGACCAAGATGTATATTGAAGGGTAATCTTAAAGAGGAAAAGCAACGAAAGATATCACCTGGGAGGCATTTAGGAATAGAGATGGGGATAGAGTCAACCCGAGATTCACGCATGTAACAATGTCTTTGGTCTATCACTGGAGAGCAATGATCCTTTCTTCTCACTCAACTAGACAATCCACAAGCCTAGTTACAGAAGCTGCTGCTGGGAGTGGGTCTCCTCACTCTGGGACCCTGGAACTACTGTCCCCATTTGCCAAATTGTGCTCTAAAGAAAACTTGTTCCTACAGACTAGTAGCCACAGTAAAATGAGTGTTGGAAATGCTGCAGACAACATCCTATTTTGGTTAATCACAGTGCTGCTCATCAAATTAATAACTGAACCGTTCTTTTCTAACAAAAAGTATTTAACTTTTCTTAATACATTTCTGAAATGTATTTGCCTAATAATGCCTTTTCCACATAACACATAAATGAAATGCCCTGTAGAAGAATATTTTAGAATTGCTGCCTTGGGGAGGGCTCTGCCTTCTTGTATCTCTGTCTTATCTGCCCAACACAAGCACCTTACAACACCTTCTGACTGTCCAAAATCCCAACCAAGATGTTAATCCCACACCCAGGACCCAGCTACCTAATTTTCAGGGTAACCCAATGTAAAGTGAAAGTGTAGGGCCCTTTGTTCAAATGTTATTAAAAATTTCAAGATGGCAACAGCACGCATAAAACCAAGCATAGGATCCCTCTTAATGTGGGCCAAGTGTGACTGTGCAGGCTACACACTGACGAAGCCACCCAGCCCACACCTGCCTTCCTCCTCTCACCTTCCTACTCACCTATTAAAAAGGAAAACAACCTAAGTTAATCATATGAGCTGAATAAATGAATTATACTAATAGAGGAAAGACCTGTAAGGTTTTACTGGACAATGTACTAAAAAACAAACAGGAAAAAAAAAGACTGCTTAAATCCTGGGCTAATTTTTAGAAGTAAAGAGATTATGTCTAAGAAGATTGTAGATGGTAAAGCATTTTAAAATCAGTTTATAGAATAAAAAAACAAGTTTAGTCTAAAATGTGTCTAGTTCAAAGGAGAAAGAGAAAGGCTTGGAAGTCAAGAAAATACAGCATGGTATCTGCTAGTCTCATGGACACAGGACTTGAGCTAGTTCCTAATACCTGAATAGGATTTGATGAGGACTATGGGTTAGGGAGGGCACCATAGGCAAGGGACCAACATATATCAAATAGCAGAAAGCTTCTCGGTAGAATTCTCTTGCCACATAAAAGGAAGATGAGGCTTCTATTTCCCTTATATACTACTCTGAGGTATACCACATTCAAATTGCTGAAACAAAAAAAGAAAAAATCTTGAAGGAACCAGAGGAAAAAAAGACATGTTACATACAGAGGAACAAAGATAAGAATTGTAGCCAGCATCTCATCAGAAACTGCACGAAACAGAAGACAAGGGGGTGACATATTTAAAGTGCTGGAAATTTTAAAATGCCAACCAGAATTCTATACCCAGCAAAAGTGTCCTTCAAAAACGAAAGAGAAGGGCTTTACTATGGCGGTTGGAGGAACGGCAGTGATCACACGTCGGCTGCTGGGAAGATCTGGATTCTCGTTTCAGGTCACCATCAGAAAAGCTAAGTTTGCTGTATAGTGAGGATCAGGAGGTCTGATCCTGATTGCAGAACCTTCCCTGACTACAGAATCTTGGGTTGTATCTCCCACTTCACCCTTCTAGACCATCCCAGAAGATCTATAAGATTTCATCTGGGAAATCACTAGGAGTTCTTGGAAGGGAAAGAAGGAAGATTGTTGGTTGGAATAAAAACAGGGTTGAATGAGTTCCAGAAAGCAGGGTTCTCAACCTCGTGGACAGCAATCTGCAGAAGAAGAGAACTTCAAAAAACCAACTAGAAGCAACATGCAGAGAAGTAAGATGAGAGGGGCCTCCTCGGGAAAGAAGACAGCTGGTCCACAGCAGAAAAATCTTGAACCAGCTCTCCCAGGAAGATGGGGGGGGTCGCTCTGCAGAGAATCCCCCTTCAGGATCCGTGAGGAAGACCAGAAAGAACAAACAGAAGACTCCTGGAAACGGAGATGGTGGCAGTACCAGCGAAGCACCTCAGCCCCCTCGGAAGAAAAGGGCCCGGGCAGACCCCACTGTTGAAAGTGAGGAGGCATTTAAGAATAGAATGGAGGTTAAAGTGAAGATTCCTGAAGAATTAAAACCATGGCTTGTTGAGGACTGGGACTTAGTTACCAGGCAGAAGCAGCTGTTTCAACTCCCTGCTAAGAAAAATGTAGATGCAATTCTGGAGGAGTATGCAAATTGCAAGAAGTCGCAGGGAAATGTTGATAATAAGGAATATGCGGTTAATGAAGTTGTGGCAGGAATAATAGAATATTTCAATGTGATGTTGGGCACTCAGCTGCTCTACAAATTTGAGAGGCCCCAGTATGCTGAAATCCTCTTGGCTCACCCTGATGCTCCAATGTCTCAGGTTTATGGAGCACCACACCTGCTGAGATTATTTGTAAGAATTGGAGCAATGTTGGCCTATACGCCCCTTGATGAGAAAAGCCTTGCATTATTGTTGGGCTATTTGCATGATTTCCTAAAATATCTGGCAAAGAATTCTGCATCTCTCTTTACTGCCAGTGATTACAAAGTGGCTTCTGCTGAGTACCACCACAAAGCCCTGTGAGCGTCTACAGACAGCTCACAATTTTTGTCCTGTATCTGTAAACACTTTTTGTTCTTAGTCTTTTTCTTGTAAAATTGATGTTCTTTAAAATCGTTAATGTATAACAGGGCTTATGTTTCAGTTTGTTTTCTGTTCTGTTTTAAACAGAAAATAAGACCATCGAGGCTAGGAAGAAACTGCATCAACTAACGAGCAAAATAACCAGTTAATATCATAATGGCAGGATCAAGTTCACACATAACAATCTTAACCTTAAATGTAAATGGACTAAATGCTCCAATTAAAAGACACAGACTGGCAAACTGGATAAAGAGTCAAGACCCATCAGTCTGCTGTATTCAGGAGACCCATCTCACACGCAGAGACATACATAGGCTCAAAATAAAGGGATGGAGGAAGATTTACCAAGCAAATGGAGAACAAAAAAAAGCGGGGGTTGCAATACTAGTCTCTGATAAAACAGACTTTAAACCATCAAAGATCAAAAGAGACAAAGAAGGCCATTACATAATGGTAAAGGGATCAATTCAACAGGAAGAGCTAACTATCCTAAATATATATGCACCCAATACAGGAGCACCCAGATTCATAAAGCAAGTCCTTAGAGACTTACAAAGAGACTTAGACTCCCATACAATAATAATGGGAGACTTCAACACTCCACTGTCAACATTAGACAGATCAACGAGACAGAAAGTGAACAAGGATATCCAGGAATTGAATTCATCTCTGCAGCAAGCAGACCTAATAGACATCTATAGAACTCTCCACCCCAAATCAACAGAATATACATTCTTCTCAGCACCACATCGTACTTACTCCAAAATTGACCACGTAATTGGAAGTAAAGCACTCCTCAGCAAATGTACAAGAACAGAAATTATAACAAACTGTCTCTCAGACCACAGTGCAATCAAACTAGAACTCAGGACTAAGAAACTCAATCAAAACCGCCCAACTACATGGAAACTGAACAACCTGCTCCTGAATGACTACTGGGTACATAACGAAATGAAGGCAGAAATAAAGATGTTCTTTGAAACCAATGAGAACAAACATACAACATACCAGAATCTCTGGGACACATTTAAAGCAGTGTGTAGAGGGAAATTTATAGCACTAAATGCCCACAAGAGAAAGCAGGAAAGATCTAAAATTGACACTCTAACATCGCAATTAAAAGAACTAGAGAAGCAAGAGCAAACACATTCGAAAGCTAGCAGAAGGCAAGAAATAACTAAGATCAGAGCAGAACTGAAGGAGATAGAGACACAAAAAACCCTCCAAAAAATCAATGAATCCAGGAGTTGGTTTTTTGAAAAGATCAACAAAATTGACAGACCACTAGCAAGACTAATAAAGAAGAAAAGAGAGAAGAATCAAATCGACGCAATTAAAAATGATAAAGGGGATATCACCACCGACCCCACAGAAATACAAACTACCATCAGAGAATACTATAAACACCTCTACGCAAATAAACTGGAAAATCTAGAAGAAATGGATAATTTCCTGGACACTTACACTCTTCCAAGACTAAACCAGGAAGAAGTTGAATCCCTGAATAGACCAATAGTAGGCTCTGAAATTGAGGCAATAATTAATAGCCTACCAACCAAAAAAAGTCCAGGACCAGATGGATTCACAGCTGAATTCTACCAGAGGTATAAGGAGGAGTTGGTACCATTCCTTCTGAAACTATTCCAATCAATAGAAAAAGAGGGAATCCTCCCTAACTCATTTTATGAGGCCAACATCATCCTGATACCAAAGCCTGGCAGAGATACAACAAAAAAAGAGAATTTTAGACCAATATCCCTGATGAACATCGATGCAAAAATCCTCAATAAAATACTGGCAAACCGGATTCAACAACACATCAAAAAGCTTATCCACCATGATCAAGTGGGCTTCATCCCTGGGATGCAAGGCTGGTTCAACATTCGCAAATCAATAAACATAATCCAGCATATAAACAGAACCAAAGACAAGAACCACATGATTATCTCAATAGATGCAGAAAAGGCTTTTGACAAAATTCAACAGCCCTTCATGCTAAAAACGCTCAATAAATTCGGTATTGATGGAACGTACCTCAAAATAATAAGAGCTATTTATGACAAACCCACAGCCAATATCATACTGAATGGGCAAAAACTGGAAAAATTCCCTTTGAAAACTGGCACAAGACAGGGATGCCCTCTCTCACCACTCCTATTCAACATAGTGGTGGAAGTACTGGCTAGGGCAATCAGGCAAGAGAAAGAAATCAAGGGTATTCAGTTAGGAAAAGAAGAAGTCAAATTGTCCCTGTTTGCAGATGACATGATTGTATATTTAGAAAACCCCATTGTCTCGGCCCAAAATCTCCTTAAGCTGATAAGAAACTTCAGCAAAGTCTCAGAATACAAAATTAATGTGCAAAAATCACAAGCATTCTTATACACCAGTAACAGACAAACAGAGAGCCAAATCAGGAATGAACTTCCATTCACAATTGCTTCAAAGAGAATAAAATACCTAGGAATCCAACTTACAAGGGATGTAAAGGACCTCTTCAAGGAGAACTACAAACCACTGCTCAGTGAAATCAAAGAGGACACAAACAAATGGAAGAACATACCATGCTCATGGATAGGAAGAATCAATATCATGAAAATGGCCATACTGCCCAAGGTAATGTATAGATTCAATGCCATCCCCATCAAGCTACCAATGAGTTTCTTCACAGAATTGGAAAAAACTGCTTTAAAGTTCATATGGAACCAAAAAAGAGCCCGCATCTCCAAGACAATCCTAAGTCAAAAGAACAAAGCTGGAGGCATCACGCTACCTGACTTCAAACTATACTACAAGGCTACAGTAACCAAAACAGCATGGTACTGGTACCAAAACAGAGATATAGACCAATGGAACAGAACAGAGCCCTCAGAAATAATACCACACATCTACAGCCATCTGATCTTTGACAAACCTGAGAGAAACAAGAAATGGGGAAAGGATTCCGTATTTAATAAATGGTGCTGGGAAAATTGGCTAGCCATAAGTAGAAAGCTGAAACTGGATCCTTTCCTTACTCCTTATACGAAAATTAATTCAAGATGGATTAGAGACTTAAATGTTAGACCTAATCCCATAAAAATCCTAGAGGAAAACCTAGGTAGTACCATTCAGGACATAGGCATGGGCAAAGACTTCATGTCTAAAACACCAAAAGCAACGGCAGCAAAAGCCAAAATTGACAAATGGGATCTCATTAAACTAAAGAGCTTCTGCACAGCAAAAGAAACTACCATCAGAGTGAACAGGCAACCTACAGAATGGGAGAAAATTTTTGCAATCTACTCATCTGACAAAGGGCTAATATCCAGAACCTACAAAGAACTCAAACAAATTTACAAGAAAAAAACAAACAACCCCATCAAAAAGTGGGCAAAGGATATGAACAGACATTTCTCAAAAGAAGACATTCATACAGCCAACAGACACATGAAAAAATGCTCATCATCACTGGCCATCAGAGAAATGCAAATCAAAACCACAATGAGATACCATCTCACACCAGTTAGAATGGCGATCATTCAAAAGTCAGGAAACAACAGGTGCTGGAGAGGATGTGGAGAAATAGGAACACTTTTACACTGTTGGTGGGATTGTAAACTAGTTCAACCATTACGGAAAACAGTATGGCGATTCCTCAAGGATCTAGAACTAGATGTACCATATGACCCAGCCATCCCATTACTGGGGATATACCCAAAGGATTATAAATTATGCTGCTATAAAGACACATGCACACGTATGTTTATTGCAGCACTATTCACAATAGCAAAGACTTGGAATCAACCCAAATGTCCATCAGTGACAGATTGGATTAAGAAAATGTGGCACATATACACCATGGAATACTATGCAGCCATAAAAAAGGATGAGTTTGTGTCCTTTGTAGGGATATGGATGCAGCTGGAATCCATCATTCTTAGCAAACTATCACAAGAACAGAAAACCAAACACCGCATGTTCTCACTCATAGGTGGGAACTGAACAATGAGATCACTTGGACTCAGGAAGGGGAACATCACACACCGGGGCCTATCATGGGGAGAGGGGAGGGGGGAGGGATTGCATTGGGAGTTATACCTGATGTAAATGATGAGTTGATGGGTGCAGCACACCAACAAGGCACAAGTATACATATATAACAAACCTGCATGGTATGCACATGTACCCTACAACTTACAGTATAATAATAATAAATAAATTAAAAAAAAAAAAACGAAAGAGAAATACTTTCTCAGATAAATAAAAACTGAGGGAAGCCAATGTCTGCATACTTAACTCTATGGGATGTACTGAAGGAAGTATGATATCTGTCTTAGTCTGTTCAGGCTGCCATAACAAAACACTACAGACTACGTGGCATGAACAACAGAGATTTATCTTCTCCCAGTTCTGGAGGTTGGAAGTTCCTGATAAGGATGCCAACATGTTCTAGATCTGGAGAGGTCCATCCCCCTGGCTTGCAGATGGCTGCATTCTTGCTGTGGCCTCACACAGTAAAAAGAAAAAAGCAGACTCTCTGGGGTCTCTTTTTATAAGACAGCAATCTTATCAGACCAAGGTCCCACCCTCATGATCTAATTACCTCCCAAAGAAACCATCTCCAAATACTATCACATTGGGAGTTAAGGCTTCAACATATGAATTTGGTGGGACACAGATATTCAGCCCATAAAAATATCAGACGGAAACCTCAATCTACATTTAAAAAAAAAAAAGAAAGAAAGAAACCGAAGAGCACTGGAAATAGAATACATGAAACTCCAATAGAATGAGAACATTACCTAGTTTTTCACTGCTAGGTCTCCAACAGTTGGAACAGTATCTGGGATGTGCTCAGAAGTATTCAGAATAAATACTTCTAAATGAGTGAATGAATGTCAGAATAAGTGAACGTATGCCTGATGAATCGATGTGGATTTTGAGGAATCCGAATGATGATCAATAGCTCAGTGGTACCATGATAAGCTCATTTATGCAACCAGTTTTATACTGGGTCTCATAAAAATTAATTCCAAGAGTTTTTAGTTTCATATCAGCAGGATTCGATTCTTTTCTAGCATTCTTTTATGGTAAGACAATCCCTCTCACTACTATCACTTTAGCAATCCTGCTAAATAAGAGCAGAGTTTCATGTAAATATGAAAATGAGCATTCAGATTTAGAAATAATTATGCAGAGCTACACTATAAAAATGCTGAAAGAAGTACAGTTAAATTGTAGAGGAATTGAAAATGAAATACAAAAATATATACATACTCTATGATTCCACTTATAAAGCAAACTAATCTATAGTAAAACAAATATGTAAATTAGTTTATTCTGGAAAGATTGACTAGAAAGGGGTGCAAGTGAACTTTCTGGAATGATTTTTTAAATGTCTATATCTTCATAGGAATGCAGGATATTCAGGTGCATGCATTTGTCAAAACTCAGCAAATCAGACTCCAGATTTATGCCTGTGATTGTATATAATTTGTATCCTCAAAATAATTATAAGTAAAGATTGAATTCTAGTACATAGGTTTACTTTTGGCAATAGTATGGGTTAAGAATTCTAGCACTAGCTTCTAAGTCTGAATAAATTAGTAAATATTTTGGATAGTGGCAGCCAGGTTTTTCACTGTCAGAGATGAAAGTTACAAATATGGAAAAGGGAAGCCTACAATAAAAAGCCTACAGTGTTGAGTTAGAATTGGAGGTATGAGAAATAATCGAAGATTTCTAATATATAGATGATAGGTAGAAGAGAAATAACTATAAATACGTGTGTTTGCGCATGTGTGTGTGTGCGCGCGCGTGTGCGTGTGGTTTTCCTAGCTGTGTACACTGAGAGCTACTTACACTAGAAGTAAATTGCACTCTGGTATCAATGCCTGCCAGAGCTTAGTTTTTATATAGCATTCTCCCCTAAAAAGAACCAAAGCTCTTTGGAAAAGAAAGATTGATTTCAGGGTTAGGGCAGACTAAGTATAAGATCAGCCTGGAACATCTTGTGCAAGAAAGTACAGAAGTGTTTCAAAAAAGTGATAGAAACATGCCCAAAAGACACAAAAGCCAGCTTAAGATTTCCACTGACCAAATGCAAAACATTTTAAGTAACAAAATAAATAGTGATAGTAATGAATTATGACTCATTGACTAAAATAAGACTCCATGAGTCCATACTGATAAAAATAAATAGTTAGATAAATGGAGGACGAGGGAAAACATGTTCTGACAGTAGAATGCTAATGCATATAAAAGAAAAGATGGGTGTTAGAAAATCACTAACGAATGCTAAAATTGGTAAGTGAACCAATTTGATGAAGAGCAAGATATGTACAAAATCTCAAAGTATCTCCCCATAAATTACTTATTAATTATAAAGAAAAAATAGTAACTTTCATTGGAAAAATCTTGCAGACATCATCTTAAGCAAGTGATAAAGTTTAACAATACTGAAATTGGAACAAATCAACATCATAGGCATCCCAATACAATAATGCACTGAGAAAGACACAACATCACTTCTTTTTTAAAAAAAAAAAAAAAAAACGGAGTCCCTCTCTGTCGCCCAAGCTGGAGTGCAGTGGCACGTTCTCAGCTCACTGCAACCTCCACTACCAGGTTCAAGCAATTCTCTTGCCTCAGCCTCCCAAGTAGCTGGGATTACAGGCACACACCACTATGCCTGGCTAATTTTTTTGTATTTTTAGTAGAGACAGTGTTTCGTCATGTTAGCCAGGCTGGTCTCAAACTCCTGACCTCAAGTGATCTGCCTGCCTCGGCTTCCCAAAGTGCTAGGATTACAGGCATAAGCCGGCATGCCCGGCCCACAATATCACTTCTACGGTTTTCTTGCCAAACATGTATAACCCCAATCTAGTCATGAGGAAATATCACACAAGTCAATTGAGCACTATTCTACAAAATAACTGGCCTGTACTATGCAAAATTTCAGACAAAAAACACAAAATAAAGGCTGAAGAATTGTTCCAGACTGAATGACAGTAAAGAGACATGACAATTAAAAATAACGAGTGATCCTGGACTGATCTTGGAGAATGGACGATATTTGAATATGGACTGTGGATTAAATCATTGTACTGTGTCAATGGTACAACTCTTCATTTTGATCATTATACTGTGGTTATTGTCAGAAGTTTCCTTGTTCAAAGGAAAGACACACTATCACATATAATGGCAAAGGAACTCTGAAGTGGTGCAGGAAAAAAATTCTATGTATATATGTAAAACACTCCATTTACCCTGATTTGGTCATTACACATTATATGCCTGTATCACAACAGCACATGCTGTGGATGTGGATTAAATCATTCCACTGTGGCTTACATACATATATGTATATAATTATATACACAGAATTATAAAGCAAGTGGAGAAAAATATGCATGCATAAACTTGGCAAATTTGGATAAAGGGTATACAGAAGTTCTTTGTACTATTCTTGTAAATTTTCTGTAAGCTCAAATTATATCAAAATAAAATACTTTTTTTAAAAAAAAGAAAGTGAATATTTAAGGATATAGCAAGAACCTTCAATTCTGAGCAATGTCATTAGGATCATGTGACTAATAACATCCAGAATCCCTAGCTCGGCTTCATAGAGTGTCAGTATAAAAGATTTTTAAAAAGCTTTTATTTTCCCTGGAAGTCATAAATCTATAATCTCTGTTTTGCAAGACGAATATGTAATGAATGTGTAAATTATGCAATAATCCTTACTTTTAAAAAATTTATTTTTAGTTATTATAGGTACATAGTAGTTGTATGTATTTGTTGGGTGCATGTGCTATTTTGATACAGGCATACAATGTGTAATGATCAAATCAGGGTCACTGGGGTGTCTATCACCTCAAGCATTTATCATTTCTTTGTGTTATGAACATTCTAATTTCATTATTTTAGTTATTTTAAAATATACAATAGACTGGGCATGGTGGCTCACACCTGTAATCCCAGCACTTTGGGAGGCCGAGGTGGGTGGATCACGAGGTCAGGAGATTTGAGACCATGGTGAAACCCTGTCTCTACTTAAAAATACAAAAAATTAGCCAGGTATGGTGGCGGGCACCTGTAATCCCAGCTACTCGGGAGGCTGAGGCAGGAGAATCCCTTGAACCTGGGAGGCGGAGCTTGCAGTGAGCCGAGATCGCGCCACTGCACTCCAGCCTGGGTGACAGAGTGAGGCTCCATCTCAAAAAAAAAAAAAAAAAAAATATATATATATATATACACACACACACACACACACACACACACAAAATAAATTATTGTTAACTACAGTCACCCTGTTGTGCCACCAAATACAGGATCTTATTCCTTCTATCTAACTGTATTTATTTAATAAGAAGAAATTATTTCTTTTAGACCCTCAGTTACAAACCTTCATGGAAGGAGCAGAAACTCTACCATTGCTGAAGACCTACCATGTGGGATGGAACACAGTACAAGCTCATGCTGTGGAAACTGTAGACCCAGATGTGAAGCCCACTCAGCTCCTTACTATCTACCATCAACAAGTCACTTAACCTCTCTGATTTCTCATCAATAAAATGGAAATAAGAGTGTCATCTAGCTAAATTGGGTGAAGAGTAAAAATAAAATATGTAAGGCTGGGTGCAGTGGCTCACATCCATAATCCCCGCACTTTGGGAGCCTGAGGCAGGAGAACTGCTTGAGCTCAGGCGTTCAAGACCAGCCTGGGAAGCATGGTGAAACCTCGTCTCTACAAAAAAAAAAAATTAGCTAGGAGTGGTGGTGCACACCTGTAGTCCCAGCTACTCAGGAGACTGCAGTGGGAGGATCACCTGAGCCTGGGAAGTTGAGGTTGCAGTGAGCCAAGATCACACCACTGCACTCCAGCCTGGGCGACAGAGCAAGACTCTGTCTCAAAAAAAAAAAGTGTGTGTGTGTCTGTGTGTGTGTGTGTAAAAAGAGTGGAACAACCATTCCATAAATATAACCAATTTTTTGTGCAAAGAACTTCTCAGCATTATCACATTTAACCTTCACAACCACACTGAGGAAGGTGGCATTATTCTCATTTTTACATTTTAGAAAGCAGACTACTCACGTTAAATATGTTGCATGATTTGTAAGTAAACCACCCTAGATCTGAACCCCAGTGTGACTGATTCCAAAGTCCATGCTCAGTTTACCGTGCAATACTATCATGCAAAATGCATAGGAACAGGAAAGGCAGGGACAAGATGGTCTCTGGACCAAACTAAGGTAAAAATGACCCTGCAGCTAATGGCTCAAAGAACACTTGTTGATCTTAACCTGAATTTTGAGGATGTCATTTATGTCTTCTTAATAAATGATAGAATAATTTGAAATGACATTTTCATTATTACCTCGAACCATAATGCCAAACCACTGCTCGTGACATGTCGACTACTATGCTGTTACACTGATGGGTCTTTTTTCATCTAACCTCTTCCATCGCTGGTAGTGACATCATCACCACCACCGACATCACCAGCATTGCTGGTATTAAAGAATGTCGGGCCAGGTGCCGTGGCTCACGCCTATAATCCCAGAACTTTGGGAGGCCAAGGCGGGTGGATCACCTGAGGTTGGGAGTTCGAGACCAGCCTGACCAATGTGGAGAAACCCCGTCTCTACTAAAAATACAAAATTAGCCAGGCACGGTGGAACATGCCTGTAATCCCAGCTACTAGGGAGGCTGAGGCAGGAGAATCGCTTGAACCCCGGAGGCGGGGATAGCAGTGAGCCGAAATCAGGCCATTGCACTACGGCCTGGGAACAAGAGTGAAACTCCGCCTCAAAAAAAAAAAAAAAAAAAAAAAATGAATGTCAAGGATGGTTCTAGAAATCTTTGTTATCAACTCAGTCATACTTTGTTTTTAAGGCGAATAACAGGCTAAAGTTTTGCCCTTAAAACCCCATCAACCAAGAATTAGAAGGTATATTTCAATTCGCATATTTTAGGAGAATGTTAATACGGTCATTTCACAGATGAGAGAACTCAGCCTCAGTGATTCTAAGTGTTTCTGAAAACCTCATGCTCATGGTTTTCTGAGACTCAAATCTGAAAATCATTAGCCAGGCTAGTATAAGCTATCTTAATGGCTGTGGTTGTAGACGAGGGAGAGAAAAACTTCTAACAAAAATGGGTCACAAACTATCTAGGCTTGTTTTAATCAGTGATGTAAATTGGCTCCAGACCCACAAACTAAGCCAATGGAGAAAAAGAAATCAGGCTAGGCGGAAAGATAAATGACCATATGTAGACATATTTTAAATTAAAGTATATTTTAAAGGCACATTGATCTGTACATTGCAACCTTTAGTTGCACACAATAGAAACAACCTAAGCATTTGAGAAAGGGAGTGGGGGAAGGAGAGAGGGAGGGAGGAAAAGGCGGTGTTTTCTAAGGCTGTCAGTGCTCACTGATGGCCAATGTGTCATTTCTAACCGCAAGAAGAGTACGAAGAAATGGTGAAAAATCGCTAATTCCAATGTTGTAGGGCTTAATCATTTTTAACTAATCTGCAGTCCTGACATGCAGCATGAATTCAATTTGCCACCAAATTTGAATGTATAACTCTCTGGAAAAAAAGATCACTAAAGATTACAAAGCATAGTGTAATTTTGTCTATTCTCATAAAAGCTATTCAATCAACACTCTTTTTCAAAAGCAATCAAACAAACCTAGTTGAGTTCAACCAAAAGAATGAGGGAAATAATATCTGCTCTGCCCCCAGCAATGTGGCTACTGTGATAAGGTAATGACCTTCACACACACATGCACACACACACACACACTTTTGTATGAAGACATTGGTTAACTGTAAAGCACTGTCCGTATGAGTTTTAACACTAAGGAAGTCATTAGTGGTCTGGCCCAGGGCTGTGCACTGTGCAACTTTAAGATGGTGTGTATTGTTGTTGTTATTATTATCAAACATGATTCAATAAACTCACAACCACATCATGAAGAGATGCATGTTTCACCCAAAGTGCACAGACAGTACCCACTAGGCCAACACAGAACAAAGCTCTTTATTCAGAACTTTCCTGAACGGCAAAGTCCTTCACATACCTATGAAGTGCTCAGTGATTTTTGAAAAATAGACCTAAGCTGAAGCACTCCCTGGCTCTACATGGAGCTTTCCTCAAACATCTCACCCACAAGGCAGCATAATAAGAACAATACAATTAGTAACAGGTACTATTTGTTCACACCAACTATGTAATAAGTTAAACGTGCTAATCACTTTACATCCATCACTTCATTTAATCCCTACAACAAATGTATGAAGTCTATACGATCCTTATTCCCGTTTCACATAGGAGGCAACTGAGGCTCAGATATGTCATTTGCCCAAGGGCAAACAACAAATAGTAAGTAATAGAAATGAGCTTCCAGCCAGATTTCTCTAACTGCAATAACTGTGCTCTTAACCACAGATGAGGTTTTAATGTCCCTATATCCCCTTCATGTCAGAGAAAGAAATACAATCACAAAGTGGCTAACAAACAGTTAAAAGGATGGCTGACAGTCCCAGGTTCCCTTGCATTTGAAAAACCCAGGTTATTAAATCTGCCTTTTGTAAGTGGGAATTCCACATGACATTCAAATCCATGGGTCTCAATTAATGTGCACTCACAAAAAACATCCATGTCCACAGCCCTCATTGATGGTATATTTATCATGGTTATGAGGTTTAGACTTACACAACTCACTCTGGTTTAATAGCTTCCACTTTTCGCCTATTGCTAATGAAGCCAGATCATCCCCATTCCACTCTGGAGACAGAAATCCCTGCAGAAGAGCGACACTCACTGAGCTTCTGGCTGTATGCCTTTGAAAATGAATGGACTTTTTAGCTGACCTTTGAACGGTCTAGTAGAGAGGCCCCAGGCAGACACTGCCAGAGTATCTCTCTGACCATATCTATTGGATCCCTGAAGGCTTCCCTTCTTGAGAATTCTCTATTAAAATGCAAAAGTCTTCACTACTGCCAAACAGAATGCTGAGCCCTGCTCGTTCCTGCAGAGTTCCAGACTTGGCACCCGGCCATTGGATTCACAGCACCTGCCAGAGCCTCTTCCATCCAACCATATTCCTGGCCAGGCTCCCTGGCCTACCCACGCCTGCTTCTGCCCAACCAGGACCTGGCAGGACTTGCTCCATCATTACACATGCTCTCTCCACTGGCTCACCTACCTCGGCCTTCAAATACTGTGGAACTATGAGATTTATCAACACCAGGATACTTCTCAGCATGAAAGGGGACACCATATTGACCACACCCTGGGACAAAGATGTAAATCTGCAAACCTAGATCTAGCCACTCCATCAAATACCCATAGGACTTCCCTATCTTAAAATTACAGTCTAGTCTGGTGTCTTTTCTAGAGATTCATCCAATTTTTTCCTCTATCTTCTCTGCCAAAAGTCTAGAATGAGTTATCTACAAATATAGCCTCCATGTACTCACCACCCACTCCTCTCTAATCTCCAATCAATTAATTTTCTGCCGCCACCATTCAGCTGAACTGACTTTGTATACTCAATCAAACCTTTCTCTTAGTCGTTTTTCTCCAAAACTCTATATCTGGTTCACTTTCCATGCCCCAGTCTTTAGCTTCCTCAAGATCTCACAGTCTCATCTGTTCTTTGATTATTCCCTACTGTAAATGACAGATACCTTTAAACGTTTGAAAAAGCTGTCTTTTCTATGTTAAATCTCAGTTGTCCTTCATTTAGCACAATTTTTGTAATCCTCTCATCCGGGCCACTTCCTCTGGCTGAGCTCTGGTTCTTCAATATTCTCCTTGAAATGTTTCATCAAGAAACTCAAGCTCACTTCTCCCCACTCCACCTCTCTCTATGAATCCAGACTCATATAGTTGTAGCTTTGTTGGCAGCTTTTTTACTCTGGTGGCATCTACCATGGACACCATCAACAACATCTCCTAGGTCCTCCTTTATGAATTCTTACTAAGTTGCTTGCTTCCATCTTGACCTTGTGCAGTGATTCTTTTTTTCCTTTGTCAACCCAAATATAGGATTTTACATTTATCCCTGTTACATTTCAACGTCTTAATTTCAATCCCATTTCACAGCCTGTCAAGACCCTTTTGAGCTTTAATGCTGTCATCTATCATGTTAACCCTTCTTTCTATTGAGTTGTCTACAAATTTGATAAGCATCTCTTATATGGTTTTCTCTTATCTGTGTCAATTTCAGCTTAGAGACAGCTGATTTTTCAAACATACATGTTAAAGACCTTTTCACTGCCTCTCAGCTGCTCTATATGTCACCAGTTCTCACCTCCCCAATCTAGGTTATTATTCCTGTTACTTGAAACAGTGGTTCTGAGACTTTAGTGGACATCAGCATTACCTGTCACATTCATTAGAATGCATATTCCCAGGCCCAAGCTCTAGCAATTCTGATTCAGTAAATTGGAGAAGACTCCAAGAGTAAGTGCCTTTAACAAGCACTCCAGGGATCAACAAATAATCTGCACAATGGTATTTAAATGCTTCTTTAGGACCGCAAACTTCTGCTTTTTTGGAATCTGTGTGTGTGTGTCAGAGAGAGACAGAGAGAGAGAGAGAGAGGTAGGTGACAGGGGTAGAGATGAGTTATATTTTCTAACTGCCTTCTCAGCTCTCAAATGTCTTTTAAGGTAATCAAACATAATGTCACTCTACCTATATTCAGCTACTCTTCATTCACATTTTCTAGGCAAATTCACGTTGTAAGTAAATGGTACCAAAAAAGCTCTTTAAAGGACTAGACATTCAATTTGAAATTACTTAATACAACGAACATAATCAAATGTCTTCTTAATGGTCTTAAATGTAAATAGATTATTTTGGGTCTTCATGTATATGTCTGTAACCTCAGATTTATAAAACAACTGTTCCAGTCATAAATTTATGAAATGTTTCATCTTAATTGTTCAAAAGAATTTCAAATATTTCTGTGTTATATTTTTAGATTATCTCACTGTATTTATTTTAATTCAGCATTATTGTATTGGTTTTTAACCTCATGGGTTTCATTTGCCTTGAATCTTTTTACACTCAGCTCTTTAAAAATACTGTATTTAAAAACATATCATGGTGATAGATACCTTATTTTATTTTTAAATTTTTTAGCTTTAAGACTGTGTTGCCTCCTTTAATTAAGTTCTTTCCTTTTCTTCAACCATCATTATTCTCATTTTCTGCCTTCTGTTTTTGGTCCCTTGCTTTCACGGTGCCTGACAAAAAAAAAAATTATGGGTCACAGAAATGCCCCAAACATAAAAAATCCCCAAGACAACTGGGAAAGCATCAAAGTTGCCTAGCCACCTTTGTACCTGCTCCTCTGGCTTCTCCTAATTCTTCATCCCAAAGACTCAAGACACTCACAAGAAATCCCACATTAGGGACCTTAAAATAATCTCCATCGAATATCCTACGTATATATTTTTGCTATTAATTTGTTAAAGAAAGTCTGTTAAAACTACTAGTATTAAGATGTGCATGCTTCAAATTGGTTTTGTTTTGGTTTTTCTAAAACTTTTTAACTACCTTGATGCAAAGTCAGATCATTCAGTAAAACGACCCATTCAGCATGCATTAATTGATTCATTAGGCCCATGTGGAAAGAGAGAGAGAGATGATAGTAGTTGTCATTTATTTACCTACGACATGGCATACTCTGCGATAAGTGCTTTATATATTGGACCCAACTGATCTTCACAACAATTCTGCAATGAAGGTATTAGTATCCTTATTTTACAGATGGATAGTCAATACTTCCCTGCTCCTTCTACCACTGCACACAGCCCTTCAGCCAGGTGGATGATTGTGGAGAGGTGGAAATGCTGGTTGTGGAGGACACTGTGATGCTGAAGGACTTACTCTTGGAGCTGCTGGAGTAGCTGCTGCCACCTGACTTCTCTCAGATTTGCTCTTCAGCTTGAAGAGACCCCATATCCCAAGGTCTTACCCCTTCCCATGGCCAGGTCATGTTCTATAACTCATCCCCCAAGGTGGGGAGGGAGTGATAGGGTCACTCTCTTCACCCAAACCCAGGACAACTCTAAGGGGACCTCCCAGCTGCAGAGCTCTCACAGGGCTGGCTGAAGCCTTCTTGCGACTGTGATGCAGCCAACTTGGCATCTACCTGTCCTGCTTCCTCCCTCTGCTCTCCTCCCCTCCACCTAATGGATCCTGAGAGCAAGTTTCCTTCTCAGTCTCCTTCTTGGAAAACCTGACCTACAACATTAGTTTTGTGGTGAAACAGCAATTTTTATGTATGCCTCCTCTTTAACAAAAGAAGCATCAAAGGCAGTTATCACAGCTATGTAAAACATAACCTGTTAGCACAGCTAAAGTGGCAGAGAAAGGAAAATGAAACAAAAAAAAAAAAAAAGGAAAGGAAAGGAAAGGAAATGACATAAAATTGAACCAGATATGTGGCTAACACAAAAATGAATCCATTAGTTCTGCCAGAAATTTGGCTCTTTTTTTGCCAAAGCAAAGAAAAAGTAAACTCTTGAATTCTACAATTCACAGTAACCTTAGGTTGTTTGGTTAAATACACAGTTTCTAAGGAGAAACTAAGACCAGAGAGAATTACCTCCTGAGAATTCACACAAAGATATTCATGGCCTCACGTTAGATGCACACGTGAATTTTATGGAGACATATGCCTAACTGATAGGGTGACCAACTGTCCAAGTTTTTCCTGGACTAGGACATTTCCTGACATGGGACTTTCAGTTCCAAACCCAGGACTGTCTGGAGCAACTGTTTATGACAGTTGGTCACCCTGGTGATGGCACAACTCCAACATCAAATCAGTAGAAAGCAAATCTCCAGGGGACAACATCAATCAGTTTAGGTACACAGATTTCTGGGGCTCTGGCTTAATCCAGGCGTCATTTTGGGTTGTCTAGAGGAGTGTTTAAACTGCATGGCCTCCACACAACAATATTCCCCCTCCGTGAATATCGTGGAGCTCCCCTGAGCTTTCTGAGAGATAATACATACAGCAGTGAGTTTAAAGTTGTACTCCTCAACAACAACAACAACAACAATAACCAAAGTACAGTTATTTTATGCTGTTAATTCAATAAAAATCCTCATGCTTGGGCAGGCAGTTGAGCTAGGAATAGAGTTAACATTCTTAGGTGAAAATTGAAAAGCCTGACAAGCACGGAAAGGTGATTTCAACTCCACTTGGCCGTGAGCTACGGAAGCATTTTGGGGCAGGAACAAAATTCTCCTTTGAAATGAATACTGAATCTTCTTTATTGCATAAATGCATGCCCTTAAGTTAAAATATTCCACACCAAAAAACTGAGTCACCACAATTTTCAGCCTGGAAAAACTAGAAACTGAAAAAAGGCAGTGGCTACCCCCAAAAAATCAATCATAATAAAACACCTATGGAAAAATTAACTCTGCTACTTTCAAGTATACCTGCTATGATAAACTATTTGAGCAATTACCAAAAAAGTAACTGAATAATTGCCCACAACTGGCATCTCATTAAAAATGAGAGACTTCCATATATCCATCGTCTATTCTATAACTAAAATAATCATCCACTAGTTTATAATGCTGACTTGTTTCTAATGGATTGGGCCTAACAGTTGCCGTCAATAATCTTGACTTAGAAGTTCCAGTATAGCAGCTGTCTCTCAGCAAATAACCTTTGGAAGTCATTTAACAAATAAATATTCCCACTTCCTGAGTGATCTAATCAGCAGTCATATGGATTTTCTTTTCCAGTTAAGTTCTAGTTGTCAATTGTAATTTGTAAAAGAAACTGGAAGGAAGTTAGAAACAAAGATGGTAATTATTCAACCAATGTGGGTTTTGTATATGGTGGCACGCTCTTCAGATGTGTTCTAGAATATTTACCATTTCCATTGACAAAATTTCCAGATGATTGCTAACATTCTTTTTTAGGTTCTACTGTATAGACAGCCATAAGTAAACCTGAAATAAAGACATTCTATGTTGTCAGATCTGCAAAACCTACTCTTCAGTGGGGGTGACAATTGTCCCCTGGATTCAGAAGGGGATCAGTAGAGGTATAGTCAGTTTTATTGTTTTAAACCATTATTTTCTCCATCCTTACTAGAGGAATTGGTTGAAGTATCTACAGAGTAAGATTAAGAAAAGCACGCTGAAAAGAAAACTAGACCTTCCTGTGTGTAAGTTGTACTTTTCCAGGGAGACGCTGACTCTTACAAGGCATCTCTGGCTTTTACCTTACAAAAGCTGGGGCACTGACGTCTTTCAGGGGGCTTCTAAGCTGTAACAATGGCCCCAGAAGCGTTCCAGCTCTGAGGAGCCTTGTTTGTATTTCTTCATCATCTTATTCACCAGCTAATTTCCAACCCTCCGTTTCATTTCATGCAGTGTCGATCCAGTGCAGGACAGACAGGATAGCTGGGTGCCCTCGAACCACGCAATGAGGCCACGCAGCAAGGCATTATGCTTCCCTTCCCTTTGACTCCTTCTTGGTCCCCTACCTGCTTCACAGCTACCTAAACTCCATTACATGCCATCTGGCTATTTGCCGAAGCCGCTTTAGTCATTAAACAGGAGGGAAAGAGCACCCTTGGCTGCACAATGAAGTTATCCATTGCCTCAGTTCAACACACAGGCAGGCTTTTCTTCCTTCTGAATACCTAGTTTTATCTGTGACTAAGAGGTCTGAAATTTTACTACTCAACCCGCTAACTTTTGCATTGCATCAAAGGGAAGGTCAGTAATCTTCTTGACAGAAGATTTAAAACATAAGGAGCTTAGCATTCGGGTCTAGGAACTTAACCCTGGTGCCCTCCCAGTGCGCTGCTAATGGAGCTCAATTTCAGTTTCCAGCTGGCTTTTCAAAAAAGCTGATGAGGCCAGAAAGGCTCCTCCACTCTCCCCCTCCCACCGCACCCCGCTGTGACTAGGCCTTTTACACACCTCCAAACAAGACGAACGAGCAAGCTCTTCCTGGTGAAATGGAGGACTGCAGCAGGCATCCCAGCTCAGTTTTGTGAACTCTTGATCAGAGTAATTTCCAAATACATCACTGTCAGTACACACTTGGAGCCTGCCATCAAGGAGCCCAGAAATTGGATTGCCACCTTATTCCTTTCTAAAGGTGAAACAAGCCCTTTATTTAAAAAGTAGTTATATTTTATTATATTGTTTCATATGAATAAATGAATTATATGTCAGCATTTTTCACACTTTAAAGAACATAACGTTTCTGTTTCTAAAATGTACATGCATACATTTGTTTAAAAATAGCTGCCTTCATTATCATAATGATTTTTTTCCTCCTGTGTTCAAGAGCTCAGGGAATTAGTGGTAAATGTAAATGTAATCAAGGGCACCACCATGCTTTTAATTTGGCAAATAAAAACCATTTATATCTCCCATCATTGTGGCAGGACGAGTCAGTTCTATTACCAAAAGAAGCTTAGAAGTAATGTGATTTCCATCTGACTTTTTTTTTTTTATGTTTATGTCTTGGCTGAATAAAAATCTTGCTCTTAATTTCACATGTTGGGGTACAGTTATGAGGAAATGAAATATTATTGGAACTACCTTTCTGGGAGACAATCTGCCAAAATATATCAAAAACATAAAAATGTGGATATCCTTTGACCCAGAAATCCCACTTCTTTAAATTTACCTAATACAGTGGTACTAACAGGAAGAGATGCATGTTCACCGTGTGGCTGTTTACAAAGCACACACACAAAAGAAAAGATCTTAAACATCTAATAAAAGGCAACTAGTTGAATATATTATGGTACGCAAATAAAATTTAAAACAACTATTTAGGGTGGTATGTGGAGACACAGGAGGAGAAAAATTAAAAAATAAAAAACAAGACGACTATAATAATTGTGTGACTAGGATATTTGAAATGTTGTTAAATATAAGTACATAGAAGTTATTTAAAAAATTATTCATTCAACAAAGATTCATCAAATACTCAGTGACAGAATTACTCTATAGCAGAGGTCAGAAAATGTTTTCCAGCCAGGTGCAGTGGCTCACGCCTATAATCCCAGCACTTTGGGAGGCCGAGGCAGGCCTGAGGGCCTCAGGATTACCTGAGGTCAGGAGTTTAAGACCAGCCTGGCCAACATGGTGAAACCTCGTCTCTACTAAAAGTACAAAAATTAGCCGGGTGTGGTGACAGCCTCCTGCAATCCCAGCTACTCCGGAAGCTGAGGCAGGAGAATCACTGAACCCAGGAGGTGGAGGTTGTAGTGAGCCGAGATCACGCCACTGCCCTCCAGCCTGGGTGACAGAGTAAGGCCCTATCTCAAAAAAAAAAAAAGAGAGAAAATAATGTTTTCCATGGAAGTCCACATAGTAAATACTTTAGGCTTTGTAGGCCACAAGGCCCCTATGCAGTTGCTCAACTCTGCCACTGTCATATGAAAACAGCCACAGGTGATGTGTAAATAAATGGGTGCAGCTGTGTTCCAACAAAGCTTTACTTACAAAAACTAGGCTGCTGGATGCATTCAGCTCCTGGCAGTTAGTTTGCTGACCCCTGTTCTGGACAAGTGAAATATACAAGTGAAACAAAACATGCAAAAAGCTCTGACCCAATGGATCTTACATTCTATAGCTATCTGTATATCTGTGTGCATATATGAATATGACTGAATAGATGCACACTGATCATCGATGAAGCAAATCTCTGGAGATTGTGCCAGACACTATGCTGTAATTGTTAACGGTTTGGTGGTTAAACAAAAGAGACTTGGTCCCTGCCTTCAGAAAGTTCATGATATGGTAAAGAAAACAGATAAGAAAGCAAATAAAAAGAATAAAGTTTGTTAAAATTGATAAAAAATAGAATTATTAACATGGTTACCTCTGGATATTGAAATATTTAATGAGTGCATCTTTATTCTTTTTTACTATTCCTCTATTGTTTGATGTTTTTATAATAAGTATGTATTACCGTTTGAAAGAATGGCATTAGTCTCAAAAAGTTGTCAGCAATGAAAATGATAAAAGCTTAATTTGTATTTTCTTTTTAACGTGTAATCCTGATGAATATAGAACAGTAAATGATCTCTGTATTTTTTATTGTAATTTGTTTTGTCTTTGAAACTATCTAGAATAAAAGGTCTTACTCTTCTCTAAATAAATAACAAAACTCCTTCTCTTTGGTATATGGATGAGGGTCTTAGGGACTGAAGAACTCTCATTCTTCTCCATTCACTTACGAATTTCAAGTATAAAACAGAGTGCTTAAGGAAGTATAGGAGACCAATTTTCCCAAAGGTTGGTAACACTTTGAGGTTACTGCCCCCTCTTGAAAATTTTTTTTGTTTGCTTTTATTTTGAAAGGGAAGTCTGCAGTGTAAAATGGGGTTTTACCCAAAGAGAGGTCTGGCCCTTGTCCTCAGCCTCTGGGAAGTCATCTGTGTCATACCCAGTGGACACACCTAACAGTCTTAGGTTGGAGGCTGGCCATGCCAACAAGACCAACCATGTGTTTTAAGGTGGCAGCTTTGGGTCGTATTGTGTCAGTCCACCCGGTGACCAACTTCAACCACATGGGCAGTCAGTCATTCACTCATGCCTATGTAATGAAGCCCCAATATCCCGTGGCCACCAAGGCTCATGTGAGCTTCCCTGGTTGGCAATACTCCATGTATATTGTCACACATTGATACTAGGAGGGCAATACATGCTGAGGACAACAAAACCTTCATGATTGGAACCCCCAAACTCTGCTCCATAGGTCTCTTTCTTTGGCTGATTTTAACCTGTATCCTTTCCTGTAATAAACCATAACCACGAGTATTGTCAGTTTCAGTGAGTGCTGTGAGACTTTCTATTGAATTATGGAACCAGAGGATGGTTTAGGGAACCCCCTAAACTTGCAGTTGGCATCAGATGTGAGGGTGGTCCTGTGGAGAACTCAGACCTTTCAGTTTGGCTAACTCCCTGTAGGGAGCATTAGGAGGACACAGAAGAGAACATGTTGGTGTAACTTCTGCTCTCCATTTGCCAGGAGACTTCATGCTTCTTTTATCCACTGCTTCCTCTGAATTTCAAATATCATTCATCAGGTTTTGCAGAAGGAATAACTACGTAGAACTTGCAGATTTTACAAATATGTACAGCTGTCCTAAAGAAAGGTGTACCTTTAGGGCATATTTACAAATATTTTCATACTTTATATGTAACTATACCTTAGAAAAATTTACATGCAGTCTTCTAAGATATCAGAAGCAAATAAGGACACAAAACTCAAGTCAGTGCATTTCCTTAATGTAAAGAATGCAAATTTTGCCAAAATATTGGGCTAACAGTTTTTTTGTGAGTCAGAAAAACACGTGTTTCATTTATTTCTGATTTGTTCCTTTAAAAAAAAAAAGTTTTCTAGAACCTCGGAATTTAGATACATTCCTTTTTATTCTTCAAGAACACAAAGACTACATCTTTGTGAAAGTTTAGATGTGTGTGCATGTCTGTCTTCCGAATGATTGACATTCTGGGTACAGTCAGTAACTTCCACTGAAGGTTTCTTGGGGGCAACCTTGGGCTTTTCTAGTTCATTAATCTTTTAGGTATGAAAACCTGAGACAATCCCTAAAGCTTAAACTATCATTTCCTTAAAAATTACCCTAGTGGCTATGCCAGTCAGATGTGGGTGTATCACAAATCCTAGGTCACCCAGCCCATAATTTCTTTAATATCAAAAAACAAACCAGGAAAATTAACACTGTGAACCTCCGTCAATAATTTAGGCTGGAATGCAAAAGTATTTCAGCTGCGTAAGTCATCTGTTATTCACTTTAAAGGCTTGAATGCAGGAGAGACTCCACCTGTAAAAACTCAGTCTAGTTCTGAGCTTGTCCTTGACGCCAAGTTCCAGGGCCTCGCACTTGAAAAGATCAGGTGAAATTCAATTATGAAGTTGTGTCTGACTTTTTGAAGTGTAAATCCATTGCACTTGAAAATGGCAAGTGTAAAATCCATTCTTAAAAAGCACTTGACATTTTCACATACAGCTTTACAGCTATGGAAATGTGAGGAGGCTCACAAGAGATGGCCAAGAGTGGATTACAAAAAAAAGAAAAAGAAAAAGAAAAAGAAAAGAAAAAAAAGAAAAGGAAGGAAGGAAGGAAGGAAGGAAGGAAGGAAGGAAGAAAGGAAGGAAGGAAGGAAGGAAGAAAGAAAGAAAAAGAAAGAAAGAAAGAAAGAAAGAAAGAAAGAAAGAAAGAAAGAAAGAAAGAAAGAAAGAAAGAAAGAAAGAAAGAGAGAGAGAAAGAAAGAAAGAGAGAAAGGTTTTAATTCTTGGTCAAGAGCAGAAATCTGATTTTTAGCTCTTTGTTTTGACTAGGAAATTAGGACTTCTTTAAAAGCTCTGCTTTGTAAAACTCATCTCTATGAGTTGATTTTTTTTTCTAGTAATGTTTAACTTCTGGTTTATATGCCTAATAGTGCATGCCTTTTCTCTTCATGAGGAGTTTGCAGGTTATCTCACTGTCTTTATTCTGTACTTGCAGGTTGAAGTCATCATATACATAAGGCGTTGGCAAACTTTTTCTGAAAAGGACCAGACAGTAAATATTTTTGGCTTTATGGGCCATATGGTCTCCGTCAACTCTGCTATTGTATCATGAAAGCAGTCATAGACAATATGTAAACAAATGAACTTGGCTGTCTTCCAATAAAACTTTATCTGTGAACACTGAAATTTAAATTTTATATAATGCTCATGTGCCATAAAATATTACTCTTCTTTTGATTATTCTTCAACCATTTTTTTTTAAATAAAAGCCATTCTTGGCTGGCAGGCTTTATAAAAACAGTCAGTGGGCTGGATTTGACCCCCAGGCCACAGTTTGCCAACTCTGATACAGATGGCAAAAATTATTTGACAAAATAAAGCATAAATGACAATGTACATGTTCTGAAGTTTTACACAATTCTGTGGAAAGGATCTATTGGGGATCCTCAATATCTCTAAGCACCAATAAGCCAACAAGTCCACTTGATCCTATCAGTGGTTCAACAGGAAGTCAGAGAATCAGTGGTCCAGTCTTCCCTGACGCTCACTGGACTGCAGTGCCTCCGCCCAGGAGATGCAGCCTTATCCAAGATCTTTACACCAGCAGCAGCAGCATCACCTGGGAGGGAATTAAAAATGCAAGAAAATCAGCCTCTGCTCCCAAACTTTCGGAATCACAATCTGCATTTTAGTGAAAGAAGCCAGAACATGAAAGGTCACGTATTGTATGACTTTATTTATCTGAAGCATCAAGACCAGGCAAATCCATGGCAACAGAAAGCAGATGGGTGGTGGTCAGGAGCTGAGGGCAAGGGAGGAATGAGGAGTGACTGCTTGATGGACATAGAGATTCCTTGAAGAAAAACATGTCTTGGAACTGAATAGAGGTGATGGTCGCACAACACTGTAAATATATTAAATGCCATGGAGTTGTGCACTTTAAAATGGTTAATGATTACTTTTATGTTATGTGAATTTTACCTCTATAAAAAAATACCAAAAGAACTATACCTTAAGATCCCCAGGTGATTCACATGCACAGTGAAGTGTGAGAAACAATCTCTCTATTAGATGCAGTATCAGGGATTTTCAGTCTGGCTTACAGAAACATTGGTTTTTACCATAAAGTAGCGAAACTCCACTCATTAATACTAAAGCATCTAGCATTACAATATTAATGATTATCTAAATATTGTGGATACATTGTCTTAAATCTTCGGCATAGAAAATGTTAAAATTGCCTCACTTTTTACACTCTTTTTTCCCAAATTTTTCTACATATTCAATAGGGAAATTGCTAATGACAATAAGCTATCAAATGTGCTTCATTCATTAAATTTGAGTTTGTGCGATTTGTTTCTTGTTCCAAAAACTGTTCCCTAGCACCACCTATTTCTTTCTATGACTTATTCAACTGTAACATTCTTTGAATTTTTTTAACTTTCACAGATTAACTCTCCAGAAGACATGTTACCCTGCTTGATATTCAGTATATATTTTCTGGTGACAGCTTTATGGTACAATTAAATTTCATACATTTTTTCAGCCTTCCCTGAATATGCATTAGAAAGCCAGCCATCATAATTCTAAGCCAATTGGCTTGATTTGCTTATTTAAGCCCACATCTCATAGGCCTGCTACATTTCCATACATTCCATCCCCATCTGCACTCCATCCACCTGCCCAAAGTTATTGATCGTGCTGACAGTGAAGGAAACCACAGGGCCTTGACAGTCAAAATATAATTTCCATTAGAAAGCCCTTTACAAAGTACTCGGGACTTTAAGATGCCAAACGGTACAGTGATGTCAGTTTAAACCAGGTCACAGAAGAAGCTGAAAATTGATTATCAACAGCAGACTGAACCTGCGCTTTTCAAAAGTGTTATCAGCATTTACAATAAGAAATTGTTATCACAACTTGGCGTATGAGAAAAAAACCCTGATGTTTAGATGGACTAAGTAACTTAATAAGGCTCATTTGGATGCAAAAATAAATGAGCATCAAGTTAGCATTAACTTTTAATGCTTGCCATTTTATGTTAATTCACATTTTTAAATTATGGCTGATACTTTGCAATCAGTCTATGGCTAATTATATCTCCCACATGTAAATCTGATGGAGTGCTGGAACCAAAGAACAACAAAAAATATCCAACAAAGACCTTATAGATTCAGAACCGTTCACGTGCCTCTGTTAACTGGAAAAATCCAGCCTGCACAGAAAACCGCAAGCTCTGAACTTCAGTCACCAGTGTTTTCCAAAGATCAAAGCTTAGCTTGCTTAACCATGAAAACCATATTGATGTATCCTGTTTGCAGGTGTTTTTCCTGATATTTTTCCGTGTAACTGATAGCTGTATCCTAAGACAAGATTTAGGTGCTGAGTAGATGCAGACTGGACTTATAGGAAACCTCCAAGCTAAAATCATCTAAATAAGAAGGAATCAGGAGTCAAATACATTCTTTCACCTAACACTAAGAGTCTACATGCTCTTCAACTCCAGACACAAGGATTCTTCCAGTAACAAAAAGGATATCCAGATTCAATTCTTTTCATGAAGATGTATTCTAATGTACAGTCTTATCAGAAGCTTAGATTTTAGTAACACAAAAAATAAAAACTACCATTTAATGACAGTCTACCCTGAGCCAGGCGCTTTGTAAATGCTACTTTTCTTATTCTTCACAATAACCCCTCATGAGAAAACTGAAAGTCATCTGATCAAAGTTACAAAGCTAGTAAATGATCAAAGGAGAGTTTTCTAATTTAGGAGTTAAGTAGGTCTGGGTTATTCAAATCCAGATGCATATAACAAATATTTATGTGTTCACTAATCACTAGCTGTAAGAATCCAACTTCTGTGCTCCATGAATGAAGACACTAAGGTCCAGAGAGGTTAAGCAACTTAAGGTCTGAGTTTACACAGCCAACTAGTGGCAAATTCGGCACCAGAGCCTGATCTTCTCTCTGCTCAGCCATCATTTGTCCTCCACCTCAGGGCACAGATCTTTAACGTACATGTGAGTCACTTGGGGATCTAGTTACAATGTAGGTTCTGATTCAGTAGGCCCAGGAGGGGCCTGAAATTCTGAATTTCTATCAAACAAATAAAGTAACTATGGGGCCCAGGACCAATGCTACACACCACACTCCCATCATCACTGGTAGAAATCAGAAACCTGGAGATGTGCTTCAGGATTTCAATTTGGAGAAATGATTATGTAAAATAATGTTTATGCACCACTAGAGTGACAAACTCCTCCCAATTTGCCTGGGATTTTTCCTAGTTTTAGCATTGAAAGTCCCACCTTCCGGGAAATCCCTCAATCCCTGGCTAACTGAGATAGTCAATCACTGTATCCTCAACTGCTTTACATGCCATGTGTTAGTTAACACAGCATTAAATGTGGAAGAAAATACGCAACATGAGTTAGGAAGAGAGGAGGCAAAGGGTGAGAGGGCTTAAGAGACCGAAGGCAGGGTCAGCTGCGTGAGTGTGCATTGGTACAATTGCACAGAGACTTGAACTCAGAAGGGCTCAAGGCTCGCTTTAATGCTCTGCTACTGCTGTCTTGAAATTCTTAATGTTTTCATTGACATATAACTTACATACCATAAAAATCACCCTTTAAAGTGTGCAATCCATCTTTTTTTTAGTATATTCAGAAGGTTGTGCAACTATCTTATTTCAGAACCCTTTCATCGCTCCAGATGGAAATCCTGTACCCATTAGCAGTCACTCCCCACTCCACTATTCCCCCAGACCCTGGAAACCACTAATCTACTTTAGGCCTCTATAGATTTGCCAATTTGCGGCATCTCATATAAAGGTAATCTCACAATATGTGGCCTTTTGTATCTGGTTTCTCTCACTTAGCATAATGTTTTCAGGCGTCATATGCCTTGTAGCATGTATCGGCACTTCATTACTTTTTGTTGCTGAATAATATTCCATTGTATGGATACAATGTATACAATATCCCATTGCATAGCTATGCCACATTGTGTTTGTTCATTCATCAGTTAATGGACATGAGGTTGTTTGTACTTTTGGCTATAATAAATAATGCTATTATGAACATCCATGTACAGGTCTTTATGTAAACATATGTTTTCAATTCTCTCAGGTCTGTACCTAAGAGCAGAATTGCTGGATCATATGGTAACTCAGTTTAGCTTTTAAGGAACTGCTGGATTCTTTTCCAAAGTGTCCACATCACTTTGCATTCCAACCAGCAGTGTATGAGAGCATGAAATTCTTAATAATCTCATTTTTCATTTCACCCTGAACCCAGCAAGTTAGGTAGCTGAGCAAAATACCTATAAAAGTTATTTTATAGTTATTTATATAAGTACAAGCACCTCTGACCCTAGGAACCACAGTCCCTCCTTGTTTTCTACAGAGACCAAAAAAAGGGGGTGTAGGAAGAAGGGGAAGAAACCCACCCCTTTCTGACATATCTATCAGATACCCTGGAGGAACTACGTCAAGGTTATTCTCAGAGGAGACCTACTAAGATTTCAATTCACCGGCTTCACTAAGCCTCCCCTGCTTCCCCACCCCACCCAAGCCTTTCCCTCTCCCACTCCTTCAGCTTGGATTCCTTCAAGTGCAAAGGAACCAAGTCTTTCATTATTCATTCAACTACCCTCTGTGATTTGCCTGCCAGGAACTGAGCTAGATGCTTGGGCTACAGCGGCTCAGAGCCCAAGGATTCACAAAGCTTGTATTTATAAAAGGCTTGAATTCAAAGGACTGGTTTGGTTTACCGTATCTATTAAAATTCATTCACATTAAATTAACATTCTGTGTATTAACAAATACAATGGATACAAAACCAATTTCTGACGGAAAAAAAAAAGTATAGAGTTCTTTAAGTCAGAAACAGGGCAGCCTGTCAAAGGGTAACAGAAAGTAAAAGGTGGAGAAAGAGAACCTTGAAACATTTTATAAATTTGCCAAGGGGTAGCCTTGTTCGCTTACATCTGGGCAGGGCTAAAACCACTCTGCTCAGTTTTGTTTTGTTTTTTTGTCTTGCCAATGCCTAGAGGCAGTACTATCTGGCTTGATTTATGAAGGAGATTGGAGCATATTTATTTCAACACTGCCTCTTTCCCTAAAGATTTGTTAATTGAGGTATCACCTTTCAAGAATCATTGAGTAAAACTAATATATTACATTACATGTTTCTGATTTCCACCAGAGCAATTATTTCACAATGTATATTAAAGGGAAGACCTCGCTCTTGAGTATGCCAAATAGAAAGCAGTTCATTCAGGAGCAAACTAGAAGAAGTTGATTTCCCTAATTTACACACTGGAATTAGACTTTACTTCATTTCTTTATCCTATTTCTAGAAATGAAATTATAAATTTCTCCTGACAGGTTGGCACAGATTAGTTTTAAGTGCACATAATTCAGTTTTCTTTGGGTTGTCTTTGGCCAGCTTTCAGCATAAGTCCATCAAATAACTTTGTAACACCCAAGATTGTATACTTAACCCTTTTTAATATTTTAAGACAGTTACTTCATATCTAGAAAGATTATAAAATAACCTAGTAATAAATACCACAGTTTCTTGGACACAGAGAAATTTGGGAAAGTGGAAATGCCAGCCCTTAGGTATTTTTATGGTTCTGAGAGTCCAACAAAAATCAAATGATACATCTGCACAAGCCAACAACAACAACAAAACGTTTATCTGCTTTTGGCAACAATTGTACCAACTCACATTCATCAGACATCTGATTGACGATCACATGTTGTTATTTAATAAAATATTATTTATTGCTTAATAAAGTCATTTTGGAGACAAAATATCTTAAAGCCTGAGTACGTGAGAGAAGTGTCAATTAAGAAACAGGTCCTTGGTATTGAAAAGTCTGGGGAAACCTGGAATAGATGATAAAGCCTCAGAAAATTCTGTTCCATTTGCACCCATTGCTTTTGAATGGAAAGCTATTCAGCAACTTGTATTTCTTCTTTCTTATCCTTGATCACAAGTCTCCCTCCACCCCATCACTCCCACCTATGAACTAAAACCAAACATACCAGAGAAATAGGATTTTCAGGGCAGGTTCTCTTTGCACATTAAACAATCAAAGTGACTTGTTGCCTGTCATCCCAGCCACCCAAGAACCTGAGAGAGGAAGATTGCTTGAGCCTAGGAGTTCAAGGCTGCAGTGAGCTAGGATCACGCCACTGTATTCCCCACTGGGCAACAGAGTGAGATCCTGTCTCAAAACAAAAATTATTAGCATTGTTGATATATTTTTATGGCAACACCAGCCTAGAGTTAATCTTTGGATGTTAGTGACAACCATTTTCTCTCTGCTAACTGGAGGGGCTTTTACCCAGCATTAAAGCCCACTAAAATCCACATGGGCACCCCTGCTCCAGAGAAGGTTTGAGCAAGAACATCTCTGGTTAACATACCCCTTATCTATTGGGATGTTTGAGGAACAACCAGCTTATCCAACACCATGAAAATGGCCATGCTGCCCAAAGTGCTTTATAGGTTCAATGCTATCCTCATTAAACTACCATTGACATTCTTCACAGAATTAGAAAAAACTACTTTAAATTTCATATGAAACCAAAAAGAGAGCCCACATAGCAAAGACAATCCTAAGCAAAAAGAAAAAAGCTGGAGGTATCACGCTACCTGACTTCAAACTATACTATAAGGCTACAGTAACAAAAACAGCACGGTACTGGTACCAAAACAGATACATAGACCAATGGAACAGAATAGAGGCCTCAGAAATAATGCCACACATCTACAACCATCTGATCTTCAATAAACCTGACAAAAACAAGCAATGGGGAAAGGATTCCCTATTTAATAAATGGTGTTGGGAAAATTGGCTAGCCATACGCAGAAAACTGAAACTGGACCCTTTCCTTACAACTTATACAAAAATTAACTCAAGATGGATTAAAGATTTAAATGTAAGACCTAAAACCATAAAAACCCTAGAAGAAAACCAAGGCAATACCATTCAGGACATAGGCATGGGCAAGGACTTCATGTCTAAAACACCAAAAGCAATGGCAACAAAAGCCAAAATTGACAAATGAGATCTAATTAAACTAAGGAGCTTCTGCACAGCAAAAGAAACTATCACCAGAGTGAACAGTTAACCTACAAATGGGGGAAAATTTTTGCAATCTGTCCATCTGACAAAGAGCTAGTATCCAGAATCTACAAGGAACTTAAACAAATTTACAAGAAAAAAACAAACAACCCCATCAAAAAGTGGGCAAAGATTATCAACAGATACTTTTCAAAAGAAGACATTTATGCAGCCAATAAACATATGATAAAAAACTCATCATCACTGGTCATTAGAGAAATGCAAATCAAAACCACAATGAGATACCATCTCACGCCAGTTAGAATGGTGACTATTAAAAAGTCAGGAAACAACAGATGCTGGAGAGAATGTGGAGAAATAGGAACATTTTTACACTGTTGGTAGAAGTGTAAATTAGTTCAACCATTGTGGAAAACAGTGTGGTGATTCCTCAAGGATCTAGAACCAGAAATACCATTTGATTCAGCAATCCCATTACTGGGTATATAACCAAAGGATTATAAATCATTCTACTATAAAGACACATGCACATATATGTTTATTCCAGCACTGTTCACAATAGCAAAGACTTGGAACCAATCCAAATGCCCATCAGTGATAGACTGGATAAAGAAAATGTGGCACGTATACACCATGGAATAGTATGCAGCCATAAAAAAGGGTGATCTCATGTCCTTTGCAGGGACATGGATGGAGCTGGAAACCATCATTCTCAACAAAGTAACACAAGAACAGAAAACCAAACACCACATATTCTCACCTATAAGTGAGAGTTGAACAATGAGAACACATGGACACAGGGAGGGGAACATCACACAACAAAGCCTGTTGGGGGTGAGGCCCAAGAAAGGGATAGCATTAGAAGAAATACCTAATGTAGATGAAGGGTTGATGGGTGCAGCAAACCACCATGGCACATGCATACCTATTTAACAAACCTGCACGTTCTGCACATGTACCCCAGAACTTAAAGTATAATATAAATAAATAAATATACAAAGAAATAAAATTTTTTAAAACACTTCCTGAACAGAGTCTTTACCAAAAGACTTCCATCATTTGTTAGAAGTGAATTCTAGATCAAACCCAGTGTTATCCTAAATTAAGTGTGAATTTGTATAGCAAAGTCAAAGAGAGATAGGAAAGAGGCAGGGATGGCCCATTCTCCCCACATAGAAAGCAAGTGAGCAATAGTTTCTTGTACTCTCTTTTAGTCAAGAGTGGATATAATAATAATGACAATAATGCACAAAACAAGTATTTCATTAATACTTTCTTTCAGAAAAAAAAAAATGAAATGCTTCATAGGATTCTGCACAAGCTAGGGTTGGCCTCTCACAGGGGGACTTAAGCTAACATAAACAAATTCACATGGTTAGCTTTGTCTGAGCTGTGTTGGGAGTAAAACAGCTCTCCTCCCTCCCAAGCCAGGGGCCTCTGGCATATGTAGCTTCAGACACTGCAGAACGAAACAGAATAGAACAAAATGGATGCTGTGATTTGTACATTCTGTTTATTTCAGTTCATAAATATAGTTACTATGAGCCATAAATACATGTTATTCACATTCTACATTTTAAAAATATTTTTCTTTATTCCATAGGCAATGAGAAGCCATGAAAGTTTTCTGAACAAGCAAATGACATTGTCGAACTTATGCATAGGAAGACAACTCTGGTGGCTGTGGGAAGGATAAACAGGATGATGGAGAGACTGAGGGGTAGCTAGATAAGGAGCTCCTTGCTAAAGATGGTGCCAGGCCAAACCAGGGTAAAGATAGAAAGCTCAAGGGGGTGATAGATAAAAGAAACATTGCAAAGAATAAAAATCTCTAGCAGTTAGTTCCAAAGCTGTTCAGGATCTTGTGTTTCTACTTTCTTATCCCTGTTCACAGGTCTCCCTCCACCTCATCACTCCCACCTATGAACTCAAACCAAACACACCAGAGGGATGGAAGAGGGAGAAGCAGAAATGATGCTGAAAAACCAGTTAGAGGAGAAAGATATGTATGGATAAGCTATAAAGTAAGAAGACATTCTGGGGTGATTTTACAGATGCCTGTGAATCCCTGCCCATGTGCCCCAGTGAATGGTGATTGACCATATGACCTGCTCAAATGGCTGGCTGTTACCTGCCTCCAGCCAAAAAGGGGAGAAGTAAGCCCATGGATACAGCACAGTAGAAAAAGCACAATGGTGGAGCTAATTGCCTGGGGTTTGAATACCTATATCCACCCTTCTTTCCCCATCTCTGTGTGATCTGAGGCAAACCGTAACCCTCTCTGAGCCAGTGCTTCCTTGTCTGAAAATAAGGATAATACTCTCATTAGGATTGCTATGAAAATAGTCATATGCAGAACTGGCATGCATCAGGGGCCTCATAATTAGTAATGGTTATTATAAGCCACACAAACGTTTCTGTACTGGGGCTCAGAGACAATGCATGACCTTTCCAGGTTTGCACAATATATCATTATAAAACCAGAACTCCAAGTCATGATGTCTACAGTATTCTTCCCCTGAGGCTATACTTCCAAAAACAAAGCCAGAGATGAGAGACACTTCCTCCTACATAGCTTCACGTTCTCTGTGTCCTGTGCATACTTTCTTTTGAGATCCTGAACAATGTCCAAGGCAAACCACTAAAGACTTTCATTCCCACTATCAAACACTCTTTTGCTTATACAGTGCTTATTATCATTTCCTTTAGCCCATGTAAAACTTTTTGAATGACATGATTTACAGCATTGTTTTATGTACCTATTGTGACACGACAAACTGCCTCAGAACTTACTAACTTGAAACAACAATTTGTTATTTTTCTCAATTCGGTACCTTGGCTGGGCTCAGGTGGATGGTTCTTCTGTTTCACATGGCATCAGCTGGGATCACCCTTGCAGCTGCCTTTAGCTGGGAGCTCAGCTGGAAAGTCCAAGATGGCTTCACTCATACATGTGGTGAGTCTGTAGGTGTAACTGGAATAGCTGGGCACTCTCTTGGCTTCTCTCTCTACATATCTTTCAGCTGTCTTGCTCAATCTTCTTTCAAAGCAGCTGGCTCCCAAGAAGTGAAGCAGAAGTTGCCAGGCCCAGGCTCAGAAATCCAGAAGGTCACCTTCACTGCATTCTGTTGGTCCAAGCAAGTCACAAGGTCAGGTCAGGTGCAAAGAGAGGAAAATACAGCCTGCCTTTGGATGTGGACATCCTTCCACAAGGATAGGGAGAAATTGTTGGGAGGAAGTATTGGTGACCATCTTTGAAAGTATCCACCAGAAAAATTATTTGTAAAATCTGGGCTTCAGAATCCACAGAAAACTACTCAATTACGACTTTTTAGAAAATACATCATCCATTCACAAACAATAGTTATTTTGTGTAAACATTCTAACAACTTTTACCCTTGATTTCTTAGGAAACGTTTATTTAAGGATTGTAGTAGATTGGATAACAACCTTCAAAAAGACATCCAAACCCCTAGAATCTGTGAATGTGACCTTATTTGGAAAAAAAGTGAAGATGTAATTAAGAGTCTTGAGATAAGATCTAACTAGATTACCCAGGTAGATCCTAAACCCAATGACAAGTGTCCTAATAAGAGACAAAGAAGGAGAAAACACATAGAGGAAAGGTAACAAGAAGATGGAGGCAGAGGCTGGAGTGATGTAGCCTTACGTCAAGGAAGCCAGAGAATGCCTGAGGTCACTGGAAGATGAAAAGGCAAAAATGGATTCTTCTTTACAGGCTCCAGAGGAAGTATGGTCCTGCCAACACCTTGATCCAAGATTTCTGTCCTCCAGAACTTTGAGAGAATACATTGCTGTTGTTTCAGGCCACCCAGCTTTCTTTAATTTGTTATGGCAGCCATGAGAAACTAATATAAGTATCTTACCTCTTTATGATTAAGACTAAATGTTTGCCTCCCATTTAGGGATTGTGATTTATAAGGAAATGGCTGTAACTCTTGGCTCCTACTTCCCCACACACTCAGCAGAGGTATCGCGTAAGGGCTTTACCAGAAAACTCACCTCTGCCCAGGTCCTGAGCCAATCCTGACAGGAACACATAAGATGTTAGGAGTCTCTGCCTCACCAGATCCTTCTGAAAACATTTTGCTGCTCACAGTTATCTGAGCCGCAGCCCCTCCCTACATCACCTTCGCTCATTCCTGGGTGGACTCAGGCTTTGGGATCAGACACAGTTGAAGTTGCAACAGGATAACATGTAAATTCTCAGAGCTCTTGTTTCTTTCTCAGTAAAATGGGATGATATCACCTTCCTCACAGATCTACTTCAAAAATTAAAGTTAACTAAAACACCTGGCACATAGTAGGACCTCAATAAATGGTGCCCATTATTACTACTACTTTTAAGCTGTATGCAGTTGCTTATCTGTTTCACATACCTGATGCTCAGTGGGGCTGGAGCCATACTCTAAACCCCAATCTGATTAGCAAAGCCTCTGACCCCTTTCCTAACCTTTGCCAGCTAATTTGCCCCTCCCAAATCAGCTGCCCTCCGTGATCCTCCCACCTCAGCCTTCCAGGTAGCTGGAACTACAGGGATGCATTACCAACTCTGGCGAATTTTTTTATTTTTAGTAGAGAGAGGGTTTTGCCGTGTTGCCCAGGCTGGTCTAGAACTCCTGGGCTCAAGTGATCCTCCCGCCTCAGCCTCTCAAAATGCTGGGATTACAGCCATAAACCACCATGCCCAGCCCGGCTTCTGATTCCAACTTTCCCCTCCACACAGCTTTTACCCTCCAACAAACTTTTCACACTCCTAACTCTAGCTCCTCCTCACTGGACCCAGCTATCATCTATCCTACCACAGCGGTTCTCAAAAAAGTGTAGTCCCAAAACCAGCAAGCATCATCAGCATCACCTGGGAACGTATTAAAAATGCAGATCTCAGACCCTAACCCTAATCCAGACCTACTGACTCAGAGACTGAGGTGGTCAGGCCCAGCATCTGTATGTATGTAGCAAGCCCTCTAGGAGACTCTGACGCACGCATTCTGAGAACTGCAGCCCTACTATATTTCAGTAAGAGTTCACATTACCTGATTGCCTCTGCAGTAAATGAACCACCTGCCTGGGGTTCTGCAAGAGATGCTGCTAGCCCCCTCTGCAGACCACGCAAATAAAGAGGACTACATCATTTGCTGGGCAGCAAGACCTTGCCAAAACCCAAGGCAGCTTTCTTAATAGCTGACACACTGGATATGCCCAGTTTCTGTCTCTCCAAACCCAGACTGTCACCAACCTGGCCACTCCACTGGAAGTAACATAATCAATGCAGTAGAGTTAACCGCAAGGTCAAAATCAGAGTTTGAACTGTAAAGGTACAATATTTGACATTTATTTTGCCAACTGCTTTCTACAGCATCTCAAGTGTTTAACAAATGATACCTTCTAATATTTAACTTTTCAGGGCTCATGGTGTATTTGATGCTTCATAGGATGTGATTCAGAGATCAACCTTATCCTGCTCTTAAATTCTGCATTTATCTTGCCAGGATCCCATGAGCTAGGCTGTAAAAGCAAACCATGTTGACAAAATTCGGAGCCTACTGTAAGCACCCAACTGCTGGGGTATTCCTTGCACTGACTCACCCTGGAGCCAATCTTCAGCCTCTTTGGCCCCTCCTTGTAATAGTACAAATAGATTTTGTTATTAAAGCTTCCTCCTTAATTACTGACATATGTGCAATTCAAGTTACTTTCTTGCAATTATGTTATTCAGCAATAATTGGATTTCTAGTTTTAATTGGACCGTAAATTAGCAATAGCTTTCATGAACACCATTACAGTGATTTCCAGCTACAGTTTTTGCTGCTTTTTGAGTACATTATATTTCAAACAGAATGAATCACCAGGAAAATAAGTCACAGCTGCAGTGAACTCTTGCATGGGTTCATATTAATGATTACAAGTTGGGTGCTATGCTGTTGTAACTAAACATTTGCTACAACTACTGCCCACTGGGCATTGCTGTGTCATGAGGCTGCCTCCTGCCCAGGGTGAGAGCACACAATTGTGCTGGGATGAAGATCCAGCCACATGACTCGATATTTACTCAGCTAAATGGGGAAGAGAATCTTTTTCTTACCACCTGCTACTGCAGATAAACACTTGAAAATAAAACAAAAGAAAACCAAACTCTTCTTGAAAGCTGCTGAAATAAAAATTTTGCTGAAACTACCAAAAGCATAATCCCATTGCTATCTTCCTTTCCTAAAGGGACTATTCACTCAAATCAGTACAATAAATATTTGCTGAGCATTGGCAATGTGCTGGTTATTGAAAAGGATGCTAAGCTAGTAAGAGACAATAAAGTGATGTGGTTAAGAGCATGAGATTTGGAGTCAGGCCTCCTGGGTTAGAATTACAGCTCTGCTGCTTCTTGGCTGTGTGACCTCCGGCAAATTACTTACTCTCTCCATAATTCTTTTTCTTTATTTGACAAATATACCACACGGTTCTTGTCTGGATTAAATGACTTCCAACATTTAAAAAGGACTTTTTAAAGCACCTGGCACATGGTAAGCACTTACTTACTAAATGCTCATTGTTCTAGTTCAAGGTGATAAAGGCTTCATCTGTCTTGTCCATCACTGTATTCCCTAGCATCCAGAATAGTGACTGATTGACAGATGATAAGTGCTCAAGAGATGTCTTTTGTCTAATAGGGAAATCCTACACTACAGGAAGTGCCCAAAGAAGGAGGGGATTTAAAGAAGAGAGGAACTGGATCTAGTTTGGAAGTGTATCAGTCAGGGTCTTGGCAGGAAACAGAGCACATTCAAAAGGGATGATTAAAGAGCATTTCATGAAATAACTACTTAAAAATTTATGGGGGCAGATTAAGAGAAACAAACAAAAATGGTGAAGGATCACAGATTCAGCAAGAACAGAGAATTATTACCTCCTGTCTTAGTCCATTTTCATGCTGCTATAAAGAACTGCCAGAGACTGGGTAATTTATAAAGGTTTAACTGACTCACAGTTCTGCATGGCTAGGAGGCCTCAGGAAACTTACAACCGTGGTGGAAGGGGAAGCAAACGTGTTCTTCTTCACATGATGGCAGGAAGGAGAAGTACCTAGCAAAGAGGGAAAAGTCCTTTATAAAACCATCAGATCTCATAAGAACTCACTCATTATCATGAGCGCAGCAGCATGGGGGTAATGGTCCCCATGATTCAATTACCTCCCACCAGGTCCCTCCCACGACATGTGGGAATTATGGGAACTACAGTTCAAGATGAAATTTGGGTGGGGACACAGTGAAACCATATCACAGCCCCAGACCCACAGGGGCCCAAAAGAGCTGTGGAGAGAGGCCCTGACAGGAGCAATGGCCTTCAGCAACAAGTACAGTCTCTGCTGACCTCCAGCCACACAGGAGGGAAGCCAGAGCAATCAAGACCCTGACCTCTCTCTCATGTCCTCTGATCTTGTCCTGTGGGCCAAACCCAATTGGAAGCAATATATGTGATTATTTTTGCATTAACTAATAAATTACACACACACACACACACACACACACACGTATAGTAATGACCATAATTTTGAAGTGGAAATAAATGAAAATACTATTTTTATATATCTGCAAAACCAATAATGTAACGTGGGGAAAAAAACCCATGATTTTTACAGCCAACAAAGTTTCTTGGGGTTTGTTGCCTATATTTATAGTTGAAGAAAATGCTAAATTTCAGCTAGAAGTTAATGAAAATAAAGATGTAGGGTTTTTGTCTCCTCCAAGTTCATGCAATCCCTGAATTAAGTACCCCTGGCGTAGTCCTGTTATACCTGTTTTCATCTTCCCAATAGGCAAAGGCTACTGAAGGCAAAATTTACAGGGCTTCCCTAGAGAAGTGTTGATTCAGAAGGCCATTACTTTTCTCTTGAAGGGAGACTATGGTTGAGCTAATTAGATTTGCGGAGACTTTTCTGTGTCCCTGTAAAACCTAATACATAGTATGAGTGAGGTGGTCATGGATAACTTATGAAGACCATCTCATTAGCTTATAATTATTGCTCATAACATTTATGTATTCAGCAAATATGTACTGAGCATCTACTATGTGTCAGACACTGTTCTAGATACTACGGATACATCAGTGGACAAAATAGATTTTTTAAAATATTCCTTGCTCTCATGAAGCTTAGATTGTAGTTGGGGTGAGTGGGTGAAGGTTCAGACAACAAACAAAAATAAATAATATAAATGGTATCATATGTAAAGAGGTGATAAGGACTCTGAAAAAATATAGAGAACATTTTAGGAAGTATAGGGAACCATGGGGAGGGTTGTAATTTTAAACGAGGTAACCAGAGTAAAGTTTATTATTAATAAGAATGTGAAGTTTGGCCATGCACGGTGGCTCATGCCTGTAATCCTAGCACTTTGGAAGGCCAAGATGGGTAGATTTGCTGGAGTCCAGAAGCCCCGGGATCAAATTGGAAAAACAGGGCAAAACCTCACCCCAAAAAAAATTAGCCAGGTGCAAAAGCACACACCCAGACCCCAGTCACTGCAGAGGCTGAGGGATCACCTGGAAGCCCCAGGAGGTGGAGGCTGTAGTGAGTCATGGATTACGCCACTGCACTGCTTCCTAGTAACAGAGCAAGACCCTCTCCCAAAAAAGCCAGGCACATACCTACACCTGGTAATCTCCACTTCTAGAGGCCGAGGTGGAGGGTGTGGGCACACCTGAGGTCAGGAGTTTGAGACCAGCCTGACTGGCTGATGGAGAAACCCTGTTTAAATAAGGAAATGAAGGGTGATAGTGAAAGAATTATAATCCCAGCCAATGGGGAGCTTATGAGAATTGCTTGAACCCAGGAGGGGGCAGAGGTTGGTGGAAGATTAATAATGGAATGGTGGATGGAAAAGGAAAGAGGGAGGAAGGAAGGAAGGAAGGGAAGGAAGGAAGGAAGGAAGGAAGGGTGGAATACTAATTCTACGGAGTTATCTCACCCTGTTGCCGCCACATTCTTCTGTACAGGAGCAGCACAAGAATGGATTTAAGAATCCTTGTCCCTGTCTTCTCTCTGAAAGTTGATGTTTTCTGGATGTGGTTTCTTCATCTCTGAAAGAGGAGAGCTGGACTAGGTCAACAATTACAGAACTATGACCAGCACACCCTTGGGTGGGGTGCATCCGGGGTGTTGGAGAGAGATGATATGAGAGAGGCTAAGTAGACAAAGATTTGAGTCACTTCCCCAACTTCAACCTTTGATCTGTTTTATACAATGGGGCCGTAAGTCAGATTTTGTTTTTAGAAAAAGTGTTTCCCTACAAACCAAAGGAAAAAAGTTTGAAAGCCATTAAGTAGTTATTGTAGATTTTCTTCCTTTTAAATAATTGTCATCATCCAAAAGAAAAATCATGACAATGTTGTCTACCGCTGCCTGCATCTTCACTTCTCACAGCTTGCCATGACTTCACTACTTCTTTTGGTTTTAATTCATTGCTGTCCACACAGAGGTATTTACAGTGATGATCATGAGTTTCAAAACAAGTCTAATGAAATGTGCATTTTCTTAGGATAGTGAGGCCCCAAAACAAACAAGCATTGATTTCAGGAACCAAATTACATAGCATCCAGGCGAGGAGGAGGCTGCCTGGGAGGGTAAAGGGTCTTGCGTCTCCTTGCCCTGCCAGCACCATGCTGCCCCAGCATCCCTACCTGCTCCACTAATGCATTCCCTATTAATTTTAATAAGGAAATATCTGATTATCCCCATTTAAAAGAGTCCTCCAACCTATACACACACACACACACACACACACACACACACGCTCACCCACAGGAATTTTCTAATAGGCGATAGATCCTTGGAACAGGGTCCCCTTCAGTCCGATGTCAGACATAGCACAGCCACATAACTGATTATATTGCTCTCCCCATAAATATTCTACCACCAAGGAAGAGATTTACGATATTGTATCTTCAGTTCAATTTTCAGAACGATTTACAGCTCACATACATCCAAAAACTTATTACCAACTGCATTATTTGAAAACAAAGCGATAACCTGCTATCCTCCAAGAGGACCAAAGGAGGCTTCAGCGGCACCTTCTATCTCTCTCCACACTCTCTCTGCCACTCCTATTACTATAATAAATATAACAAACATCTTAAGTGAAATTACAAAGCACACATGCTACATGGTGGGTAGTAGTCTATTAAGTGAAAAGCCTTCAGAGGACCACATATTTGTCTTACCTTGATAAGACTTTTCAAGAAACAGAGGGGCCTAAAGCAGAATTGTGCTGAGAAACAGTGAGTCCCTGGGAGCATATTCCTGCTGATAACAACCAGCTTTCGAAAATGCGACACCTAGCACAGAGGCTGAGTTTACTCATTCTTAATGTGCTGCACCCACCTGACTTCATGACTTAGGTTCTATCCCTAAGCAGACCCATGCAACCTTGCAGTGTGCTCCTATTAACCCCAGATGCACATCAGAAGCCCTGAGGGAACTTCAAGAGAATATACTGATTCCTAGCCCCATATTTAGTGATTCTGATTTAATCAGTCTCAGGTAGGGCCTGGACATCAGTATTTTTCCAAAGCAGAACGGCTCTCCACCCCCACCCCATGATTCTACCACTAGAGCAGTGTTGAGAACCTCTGACACAGTGGCTGTGAGCTTTCGATTCCTCAGCTGTGAACCACAGCTAGCAGGCACGCACTTTGACAAGTTGTGTGAATGGATATACAGGTCCAGCTTGTTAACCTTCATGGCCCACACTAGTGCCTGGCACACTTTAATAACTCAATAAATATGGGTTGAATTAACCGGTGCATAAACACCAGGTTCTAGGCATGGTATTACATCTTAGTCATCAATAAATGTCAGCTAATATTGTTATTCAAAATGCCCTTTAAAACCTTTTAATTTATAGTTTTCTCCAATAAAAGTGTTTTTATTTGACTCTTGTTTTTCCATCCCAAAGGCATTATTTACTTTCTGGACTAATCTTTTTAGCATTATCACATACTATCACATGATAAGGAGAACTATGAAATTCAGTATAAGAAATGTACCAGCACCCAGCACTGGCATGCATCTTTCTACCCTGAAATGTTTTCCTATGTCCTGTTTCAGTGGTACGGTGGAGAAGAAATGCACCTTATCTGCATTTGCCATTCCTCATGTATTGAGAACATACTTTTAACATACCATGACTAACTTCATACTGTCATGAACATTTATGTCCATAAATTCAACACTCTTGCAAAAACTGAGCAAATACCTATTTGTAGAAGCAAAATCACAAGAAAAATGTCTGTGTGTCCATTTTCACTTTGGTTCCAACAGCATCGAAGTCCTCTGCTGTTCAAGCAGGAGGGGGACACCAGTCATATCTCCAATGGAAATGAACCTCGTGGTAACAGACACAGTACAATCATTCTGGCCCATTTCATTGACTGGTGCCCGTAGCCACACAATCAATCCCCCTGGGGAAGTAGCTTTCATGATGTGCACTGGTAATGAAGGCAGGTGAAAGAATTGGTGCCCCTGAGCTGCATTCCGGGGACCATCTTACATTATTGTTTTTGCAGATATATAATTGCAAGCTCAATTATACCAGAGAAAGGGAATTTTGAAGAAGTAGCTGGGGACCTGGCCCACACAATGAATCAACCCTTTTCATTAAGATTCATCCCTAATTCCTCCTTCTTTCTCAGTCCGGATTTCTCTCCACTTCACTCAGGCGGCACTGTGATTCCCTAATACTAACTCTTCCTTTCAAATCCAAGTACTTCACAGTCACGATTTAAAACTTTTGAGTTTCATTCAGATTTGGTCCCTTTGAAAGCCAGCTTCAGACTCCTCTTTAAAATATGAATAATGTCTGCCCCCTCAGCCAATCAGGCCGGCCCCTGCCACATCCTTTTGAGGTGCCTGTCCCCCCAGGATTGCCTGGAATGCTTGCATCTTTGAAAAATATCTATAATAAAAATTCAAATACATTCAAAAATGAACATAAATAAAACATAATTTCCTTCAAATGATTTATAAAATACTAAAACATTCACTTCCCTGTCTTCTGCCTGTCAAGAGTGCAGCAGCACGCATCCTTGGGGTGGTGGAGCAGCTTCGCTTTCCCCTTCAGAGGCCCTTCCTCGGCTCAAGCGAGGCGCTGCCTTGGCAACACAGAACACCCCAAAGCCTGCCAGTCCCCACAGCACCTCGCTCTCACTTTATCCATCAAAGCAGCAGCGCGATCCTATCCATGGAGAGATGGGATAGCTCTATCGTTCCTCCTCAGGGGGCTCGAATTTTAGGGGAAGTGCTGAGATGGAAAAACCTGTCAGGACAGCAACAAGTGGGGTACAGGGGAAAGATACAATCACCCCCTGGGGATTTCTCCTCTACCCCCACTGAGTGAAAGGCACTGTGGGAGAGCTTCACTCCTCCACCCACCTCAGCCTTCCCCACTCCCTGCCAGCCCCCGATTCCCTGCCTCTGTAACCACGGAGATGCCTGGGGTGGGTCCAAGGCCGGAAGTGGCACCCACAAAATCCCCTGAAGGGCATAAGAAGACACAGTTGCTGGGGCCCACTACAGAGTTCCTAATTCAGTTGGTCGTGGTGGGCCTGAGAATCTGCATTTCTAACACATGCCCAGGTGACGCTGAGGCTGCGGGACTGGGAACCGCACTTTAGGAACAACTCACCTATGTTCTCAGGAACCAAGGCTCCTTTGATGGGACTCCGGTGGGAATGCCATTGTGCTCAAAGACCTTCCCGCAGAATAGGATGTGATCATACTGCTACCCTGAGAGGATATTGATCATGTCATATTCCATAGAAAGACTCCAGAGCTATGTGATTTCCAGGGAATTCTCTGTGCGCACACACACACCACACACACACACACACACACACACGTGCAGGAAGATGCAGGGCATGCTAGGAATAACTCAAAATGAACGAGGCACACAACTTATTGGCTTGAACAACTGACAGACTGGCGGAGGAATAGGTATAAAAATAAATAATTAGAGAACAACGTGAAAAGTGCTTTAGAGACTATATCAAATGCTGTGAGAGTCCCTGGACTGAGCCCAGAAGAGTTAGGAAAGGTTCCAAAAAGGAGGCAGCATTTGACCCAGGACTCAAAGGATGAACAGGAGTGGAAAGGATGAAGCAGGGAGTTCAGGAAATCAAAAGAACATATGTAAAAGCCAGCCAAGACAGTTGAAAGAGCCTGCTACTCACAGAAAACAAAGGAACTTCATGTGTCTTCAAGGGAATGTTTGGAGATTCCTGTATACAAGGCCTTAAAGACCAACCTGAGTTGAATCTTGAAGTAGCTAAAAGATTTTCAGGTAAGATGTGTTTTTGCATGAGAGACCAGCTCATTATTCTTCTAAAACCATATTTGGGCTCCAGCCTAGTTCTCTGAAGCCGTCTGTGCCCCTCAAGGCCATCCTGGAGTTTGAGGAATCGTTGGCCACATAAATCAAATAGGCTTAATACATTGGCTGGGAAATTGAGACAACAGCGACCATTCCACACTCTGCCATCTGAAGCTACTAAAAGAGTAGGATCTGGCTGGGCACAGTGGCTTAAGCCTGTAATCCCAGCACTTTGGGAGGCGGATCACTTGAGGTCAGGAGTTTGAGACTAGCCTGGCCAACATGGTGAAACCCCGTCTCTACTAAAAATACAAAAAAAATTAGCCAGCATGGTGGTGCATGCCTATAGTCCCAGCTACTTAGGAGGCTGAGGTGGGAGAATCGCTTGAGCCCAGGAGGTTGAGGCTGCAGTGAGCCAAGATTTCACCACTACACACCACTCTGAGTGACAGAGTGAGATTCTGTCTCAAAAAATAAATAAATAAATAAATAAAATAAAAGGGTAAGGTCTGTCCAAGACCCAAGAAGCTCACCTGGAGCTGACCCTGACGGGAGCCTTCAAAAGTGGGCCATGTGATCAGGAACCGCGCATGCCAGCCACGTGAGTGTCCTGCTGGTGATGAGGCCATGGAGAGCGTGCCTGATGGGCAGCCACTGGACTGGCCACACACGTGAGCCAAGTGCATAATAATGATAAAAAGTAATAAGATCGTTACTGTACAGGTATAAATTTTGCAGTCACAAACTCAGATGTACAAAAATGGAACTTAAAAAAAATTGTTTCTCTAAAATCCTGGCCCCCTTAGCTCTCAAAGTGCATTCCACCTGAAGCAGAAAACTTAGTCTAGTCAGTTTCAAGAAAACTTAATCCAAAGTTCTCACCCTCTGCTTTTAACTCTTTTTTTTTTTTTTTCGGTCCCCCCAGAGATTATTTCAGTCGCAAGCCTAAAGCAGCTGCCTGTTGGAATAGAGCATCATTTCTCCATCTCTATCTGCCCCAGTCACACACTGTGTCCACTACTAATATAACTGGCTGGAGGTTTTCACTGTGCTGGAGCTAACCACACTGTAGCTGCTGCTGAGCCATGCAGGCTCCGCCCTCCTCTCTGGGCGCCAGAACCATGCCGCTCACCTGGAGCCTTCTTGTCTGGATGGCAAGGCCTCTCGGGTCTCTGGCCACTCTCAGCCACTTCTTCACCCCTCCCAAGGGCATGGAAAACTTTCTTCACTCTTCCACACTACTTCAGGGGCTGGGAAACTTGATGATAATGGGCTGTAAATTCTTCTCTGCTCATGCCAACCACTCAACCATTTTTAATCTACTGGGAACTCCATTGGTGCAGGGGCCCTGGATTTAAGTGGCTTTCTGTCCTCTCAGACTTAACCTAGGAAGAAAATCACAAGCACCCCTGCCTTGGAACTTTCCTCTAGACTTACCTGGGCTTTCCATTGTCTAATCCCTGCCAAGGACTCATCCCAGGAGGTGTGGGAGTCCTTCTCCAACACCCACCAGCTGTGGTGATAGCCCCTCCCTCTAATCCACATCCTACTACCAACCGATTGAACTTTTCTCTCTTTCTAATCAGTAAAATTTGCCACTAAAAAAAAATAAACTTCAGCTACTTCAAATTTTTTGGATCATATACTTTGATCATTCATTTGTTTATCAAATATGTATTGAGAATCTAGGTGTTAAGTATGTTCTAGGCACTTAGGATATGTCAGGAAACAAAACAAGAAGCTCTATACTCATGAAGCTTACATGCTAGAGGGAAGAGATGAACTAGAAACAAAAAAATATGATATTTATTATTACATAATTACAATTAGCGTATGTATGATAAGATTATAGAGCAGATGTATTGATTAAATTGTGTATTAGAAGATGGTATGTGCTGTAGGGAAAAAAAAATCCCAATGCTAAAGGCTGAACGCAAACCAATAAATGAGACTCTGTAGATTAGGGGCCATGGCGTTGGTATTTTTTTAAAAGCTCCCCACTTTTAATGTGCAGCCAGACTTGAGAACCTCTGCCTTATGTTCATGAAAGCTATCACTATTGCTCTGTGGAAGTTCTTTTCTTTTATTTATTCATTAATTCATTCAATAAATATTTAGTGAGCACCTACTATTTTCTGTCATTGCTCTAAACACTGGAGATAAAGCAATGAAGGGAAGAAACAAAGTCCTTACTCTCATGCTGTTCACATACCAGAAGATTATTTTTTCCTTTCAACATCTCATTTAATTCTCAAAACCTGTGTGTGCAGTGATCATTATTATTCCCATTTCCCAGGTGAGGAGACTGAGCCTTGGTCAAGTTCAGAAACTACTAAGTGACAGAGCCTGGCCTCACTCAGGTCTGGAGGACTCAGAAGACCTCTCTCATAATAGCATTTCCCAGGGAAAGGCCCTTATTCATGCTTTTTTCATTTTATTTTCAGTGCTTCATGACGGGTCTGTGTCATGATGTAATTTAGCAGATTAAATTTGAACAGCTGAAAATTGTGTAACTGATTACATTCCGCTTCCTTCATAAATTGCTAATTTGATTCACACCTGCTGATGTGACACCTGGAGGGAGTAGAAGTGGGTGGGTGGTTAGGCCTCGTCCACATATGTGCTAACTAATTGGGTAAAATAAATGTTATTTTAAAATCTCAAATGGGTCATGACTTGTGATTAGGCAGACCACATAGCTATCATCGGCTTACCTGTTGGACACCTGGAAATTATTGTAATCAAACCTAGCGAACTCTGAAATCAATTTTTATTAAATCCCTCTATATACGAGATCATATATTTATAGGACGTTCTAACTTTTGATCAGCACTTCATATTCAGTACAACTGTGAGTTATTTTAAAGACACATTCGGCTATGAGGTCAACTGTGTCAGCCTTGTCTCTATAATTCACATGTTGAAGCTCTAACTCCCAGTACCTCAGAATGTGACTGTATTTGGAGATAGAGCCCTTCACTTAAAGGCCTCTAAGGCCCCAAATCTATCTCCAAATACAGTCACATTCTGATTCAGTTAAAATGATTAAGTCATATTGTGATTAAGTTAAGGTGAGGCCATTAGGGTGGGTCCTAACCCAATCTGGCTGGTGACGTTATAAGAAGAGGAAATTTGGAAACACAGAGACACCAGGAATGTGGTGCACAAAGACCACGTGACGACACAGTGAGAAGGTGGCCATCTGCAAGCCAAGGAGAGAGGCCTCAGGAGAAACCAGACCTGCTGACACCTTGGTCTTGAACTTCTGGCCACCAGAACTGTGAGAAAATAAATTTCTGTCGTTTAACCCACCCAGTCTGTGGTATTTTGTTATGGCAGCCCCAGAAACTAATACACATGCATAATACATTTAATTTATCAAAAAATTACCACTCTATCCCTGACATAAAACTGTCCTGTTAAGAGATCTCATGGCCCTGTCTTCAAGGAATTTACAGTCTCTCAGGTAGTGAGACATATACATGGATGAGACATTTAGAGAATAACAGGAGGTCCAAGGCCAAATGAGCAGGAGAGGAAGTAAGTGCTACTCCAAAAGGGTCAAAGCTGAGATGGATGGGTATGGGTCACAGAAAGAACAGAGTTTGAAAAGCAGGGAAGTGTAAGGTAGGGAGGGGAGGTGGAATGAACAATAGTATGCATTTGATCCTGCAATCCCACTACTGAGTATCTACCCGAAGGAAAAAAAACAATATGTCAAAGGGATGCCAGCACTTACATGTTTATCACAACACTATTCACAATATCTAGAACGGAGAATCAACTTGCGTCCATCAGTAGATGAATGGACAAAGAAAATATGGTATATATACACAATAGAATACTATTTGGCCATAAAAAATGAAATCATGTCATTTGTAGCAATATGGATGGAACTTGAGGTCATTATCTT